>NC_056731.1:1212435361-1212735361 GCF_019279795.1 Protopterus annectens
ATGAAAAGAGACATGGAGGAGCTCTCTGATCACATAGCCCAGGCTGGTATGACCCTGACCCTGAGTAACATCCTGCCCTCACCAAGAATGATACCACGGTATAGAGAAAAAATTATCAATTTCAACAACTGGGCTAAGCTTCTGGTGTCATTCAAAGGGGATCCAGTGTTTGTCAGCCTGGGATGACATGCTCGACAAGCCACACTGCTTTGATAGAGATGGCTTGCACCTGTCACCCTTAGGCTTTCGAATACTGGCCAAGGCTCTTGCCACCCCCATAGTGCCTTTTTTAGGCAAGGCTCAAAAGACAAACCCACCGCCATAAATAGCACAAGTAACAAAAAATTGAGGGTAATGCTGCTCAATGCCAGAAGTCTAAACCTCAAAATGCATGCACTTGAGGCACTCCTCAGTATGGAGAAAATCGATATATGTGCAGTAACAGAAACCTGGTTTAAGGCTCCAGAGAGCAGCCCAGCACTACCAGGCTACAACTCATAAAATACATTTTGGCCACAAAACCCGGACCGAAATACAAAAGGCGGGGGAGTATCCATATTCATCAAGGATACCCACACCTCCAGGTTAGTGGCACAGCACGATGCTTCAGAGATCATTCACGTGCAATGGGCAAAACTGCTATTCAAATTATAGCTTGCTACAGATCACCGACCATGTCCCAGGACCCCGACTCCGCATTCCTGGAAACACTGGGAAACATAAAGGTCCTACCAAACACCCTGATATTGGGTGATTTCAATTATCCAAACATTAACTGCGAGAACTACTCAAGTACAAACTCCCTGGCCCAACATTTCCTAGAATTTATAAACTCAAACACCCTGGATCAACTGGTCAACATCCCCACCAGAGGTGACAACATATTGGACCAGGTCACCACCAGCATGGGCGACCAGTGTTCCACACCAGAGGTCAACCCCTTGCTGGTTAGATCTGACCATAAACTAATCACCCTGGATATCCACACTCCACCCCCACCCCCGGTCAAAGAAACCACCATGAAAAATTTTTCAAAAGCAAACTTCACGTCACTTAAGATCGAGGTGGAAAGTTTCACAGCCCCCATGCTAAAGGATAACGCTGCTCAAGCTGCAAAATCTTTTACTAATGCATTCTACAGGCACCTACAAGAATGCATGGATTGTTCTACCCCAAGCAAAACCAAGACTCACGCCTCCAAGAAAAGGAAACCAGTCTGGTCGACCCCTGCCATAAACAAGCTATACAATAGAAGGAGGAAACTAGTACAGAAAAGAGTAAAATCCCAAGAAGGGAAGACATCCCTGATCAGTATCAGCAAGAGAATATGATCCCTCATAAAATCATCCAAGGCTAGCTTCGAAAGAAAAATTGCCAAGGACTCCAAAGATAACCACAAGGCATTCTTTAGCTATGTCAAGAATCTAAATGGCAATTCTCAGATCTGCTCGGAATTAGTGCAGAATGGCACAAAATACACTGAACCGACCGATATCGCCAATATCCTGGCAGACAGGTTCAGTGCATACTTCACCCCCTCTCACCCCCAAAAGAGCCCATAATTATACCAGAAGAATGTAGTGCCCCTGAAATCACAGACACTCAGGTTAAAACAGCCCTCTCCAAAGCCAAAAACACAGCATCAATGGGACAGGATTGTGTCCCAGGCTGCGTCCTACACGAGCTCAAAGATGAACTAACCCCTCACCTAAACGCACTGTTTAAACTCAGCCTCTCACCTCTGAGTGGCGCACAGCAACCGTTATTCCGCTCCACAAAGGTGGAGCCACAACGGACCCCAGGAACTATCACCCTATAAGCCTGACTAGCTTGGACTGCAAACCTATGGAGCACATCATCATGGATCTCATTAACAGAGACATTGGAAACCTCCAAACATTGGACCCAACCCAGTTCGGTTTTTTAAGGGCAGATCATGCCTCCTAAACCTGGTGGACTTCTTTGAGACAGTTACCAAGGCTATAGGCAAGGGAAAGGTGGTCCACACAGCCTACCTAGACCTCGCAAAGGCCTTCTACACCATTCCCCACTCAGGTATTATAGACAAGCTCACCAGCCTGAACATAAACCCCTACATCACAAGATGGGTTGCCACCTGGCTCACGGACAGAACCCACATGGTAAGAGTTGCAAGAGCTAGATCTAACTCTAAACTGGTTACAAGTGGCATTCCCCAGGGCTCAGTCCTAGGACCCCTCCTATTCGGCATATACTTCTCAGAGGTACAGGCAAGCACAGGAGGACTATGGCTCACCAAGTTCGCAGACGACTGCAAACTAGGGGCTATAATTGACTCTCCGGCTGACACAGACATCCTCCAAAAGGGTCTCACTGAGACAGATACCTGGTGTCAAAACAATGGTCTCAAGCTAAATGCCAAAAAGTGCATAGTCATCCCCTTTGGAAAAACAAAGTACCCACAAACTACCACATAGGTGGTAGTCCCCTAAATACAGAAGACGTAATAAAGGATCTGGGGACCCAAGTAGACAGTAAACTCTCCTTTGATAATAACATTGCCAAAGTGGTTAGAAAATCCTTCTATGTGGCCCACCTAATCACAAAAGAGTTTGCATCCAGATCGAAAGAGGTCATTGGGCCCCTCTATGCATCACTCATCAGACCCATCACAGAGTACAATGCCCCATTTGGGATGTACCTTACAAGACACCTGCAACAACTGGAAAGACCACAGAGGTTCCTCAACAAGAGGATCCCTGGCCTCAAGCAGATGCTCTATGCAGCTCGACAGAAGAAACTCCAGCTGTACTCGGTTGCATACCGCCTACTCAGAGGTGATCTCTGCCTGACATACAAGGCCATGTCCAACCCAGAATTGATGGACATGCTCCACCTAAAAAAAAACATATCCCCTCAAGCCACATGCTCCAGGGATCTAAACCTCACCACAACAATAAATAGGACATGCTGGAGGGATAGGTTCCTGTCCCAGAGACTTCCCATGCTCTGGAACAAGATTTAAATCTACATTAGGCAGAGCTCCTCACTAACCCTCTTCAAGAGAAACCTTGACGAGTGGATGGGAAACAGAAAGTTTACCCCAGGGATCACTTCAATGGCTCTGCTGGACAGAGGCACAGGGAACTAATCTAAGGGGGCGGCGAAAGCCAACACATTCTGGCTAGGCTTATAAATGCCTTCGGGCAGATAGCCTAGTACCTACCTATGAACCTATGAACCTAAGAGTGTTAGTGAGGGGCTCTGCCTAATGTAGTTAAGAACTTTGTTCCAAAGCATGGGGAGTCTCTGTGACAGGAATCTATCCCTCCAGCATGTTCTTTTTGTTGTTGTGGTGAGGTTTAGCACACTAGAGCGAGTGGCTCGCAGTAACTTGGATTTCTTTAGGTGGAGCATGTCCATCAATTCTGAGTTGGACATGACTTTGGAAGTCAGGCAGAGATCACCTCTGAGTAAGCGATATACGACTGAGTACAGCTGGAGTTTTTCCAATCGGGCTGCATAGGACATATGTTTGAAGCCAGTAATCCTCGTGGTGAGGTACTTTTGTGGTCTTTCCAGCTGTTGGAAGTGTCTTGTGAGGTACATCCCAAAGGGGGCATTGTACTCTATGATGGGTCTGATGAGTGATGAGTAGAGGGGCACTATAACCTCTTTATTTCTAGATGCGAACCCTTTAGTAATTAGATGGGCTACATAGAAGGATTTCCTAACTACTTTGGCAATATGATTGTCAAAGGAGAGATTACTATCTACCTGGGTCCCCAGATCTCTTATTACCTCTGTATTAAGAGGGCTTATTAAGGGGGCTGACACCTATGTGGTAATTCATGGGTGTTTTGTTTTTCTCAAATGGGATGACTAGGCATTTTTTGGCATTTAGCTTGAGACCATGATTTTGACACCAGGTGTCCATCTCAGTAAGGCCCTTTTGGAGAATGTCCGTGTCAGCCAGAGAGTCAATTATGGCTCCCAGTTTGCAGTCATCAGTGAACTTGATTAGCTATAGTCCTCCTGTGTTTGCCTGTACTTCTGAGAAGTATATGCCGAACAGTAGGGGTCCAAGGACCAAGCCTTGTGGGACATCACTTGTGACTGGTTTAGAGCTGGACCTGAAACCCACTATTCTTACTGTGTGAGTTCTGTCTGTAAGCCAGTTGGCAACCCATCTCATGACGTATGGGTTTATGTTCAGGCTGATGAGTTTTTCTATAATTCCAGAGTGGGGAATGGTGTCAAAAGCCTTGGCAAGGTCAAGGTAGACTGTGCGAACTACCTTCCCCTCATCTATGGCCTTGGTGACTGTCTCGAAGAAGTCAACCAGGTTTAGTAGGCATGATGTGCCCTTAACATCTTCCATACCAAATGTTTTCATAAATGTCTTCAGAATTCTATCATCTCTTGTTATATTTTGCCTTTTAGGTCCCCCATATGCATCCTCACTGTTACAAATCAAAATCAAGTTCTAGTTGCCATCTATAAGTAATACTCCCTGCTAAAAGCTGATTATTTCTCCCCAAAATTTCTTAAGTTCCATAATAGCAGTTTTGGTAGAATATAAATAAGTACCAGCATAACCCTTCTCCCGTGCCACTAGCTCTTTATTACCATAGATCTACCATTATTATCATTTTCCCTTCTCTATCACAATTGGAGCTCCTCCAGCAATTAGTATAATTACTCCCCTTTTCCTTTGTCCCTGCTATGCTGCTGAATATCCATCTTGAAGTCCATTCTTTATCAACTTTACATGCTAATTTCTTTCAAACTATGTGTCCCCTGCAGCATTGCTATTTGCACTCTGCATTTCTTAATATAAGTCAATACTCTTACCTTTTTGTCTCTACCTGTTAGGCCAGTTATGTTCCAAAATAATATGGATAGCGTAGCCATTATGATAGGAAGTTATTGTTCTCACCTATTTCACATGACAGCATTTTTGAATGTGCATTTCCAACTTTTGCGTTACATGCACATACTAATGTTTGGCAGGTTGACCAATTATACAGTTGTTTCTTGTCTTCTCCATTTGAAACTATGTCACATTTTCAAGATTTTTTATTTTAATGAAAACCACCAAACAAAAACCTAAATACATTTTCAGAATGCCCCCATCATAACCTATCGGGTCTACTTTAATTAAACAAAAGCAGAATCCGTCGAATACAAAGTCGTTGACACATAAACAGAGAAACACGGAAACATCGAATGCACTAAATAGCAAAATCGGAAATGTCGAATTGTCATACTTGGCCCGTCTGCGGTATAGCTCCGTAAGGTAAGTGTGCGATAGTTACGGACCTTAGGGTTGGGGTGCGGGTTAAGGTAAGTGCATAGATAGGTAATGTATGTAAGGTTTTGTGTAGGGTTTTCTTAAGTGTATGTGTGTGGAATATTTACTTTGTGTGGGTATAGTTCTGTAGGGTAAGTGTGCAGTAGTTACGGACCTTAGGGTTAGGGAGGGGTTAAGGGTAGTGCATAGATAGTTGTTGAAAAAATATTTTGAGATTTACTTGCTTACTGCTTGCTGCTTCTTGCTGTGGGATTCTGCTAAAATTCAAAGTCTAGTTATATTTGCATTCACAGTCTGTTGCATACAGAAACTTGCAGAATATACACTGATGAGAGAATATACTTTGCGGCACTTGTCTTTAAGAGCAGTAACCAATAACTTTTATAATAAATCAAACCGGACAAATGTTTAGCTTAAAGTACTGTTCCAACTTTACTTCTCATATAGTACAGATGATGTGAGAGATATAACATTTACCTTAGGACTTGTGTCCCTACCATACCTCTAACCTAACTGGATTTATACAGCTCTTTATATACAGTTTTAGTCCTGTAGAAACAATACTAAGCTTCCTTGTTTAACAATGTCTTGTAAGAGACCAGCTTTTCTGACAGTGTGAATATCCTGTAACAGTGTCCTGATGTCCATGTAGAGAAACATATTTTTGAGGAAACACATTGTTCTGTATCCTGTTTTTTATGCAGAAAAAACATATTTTTGAGAAAACACATTGTCAGAGATCAGCTTTTCTGACAGTGTGAACATCCTGTATTTTATTTGGATCTTTGTATAAAAACATCTGTTCTTGTGTCATATCCTGTTTTTCCATGCAGAATAACATGTCAGTGTTCTTTAAAAGCAGATTTTGCATTTTTGCTCTTGCATACATCCTGTTTCTGAGTCTGTAAGGGAAAACTGTCCATTCTTTAAAAGCAGATTTTGTATTTTTGCTCTTGCATACATCCTGTTTTGAGTCTGTAAGGGAAGAATGTCCATTCAGCAGATTCCTTTTCCAAGCCATGGTCATTTAGTATGACTGCTGATCACATATTACTTAAACTTTGTTTCTGCATTTAAGCAAGCCTTTTCTTTCAGCATATTTACAACATAATTAATTTCAGATTTATATTCATAAAATCTAACAATTCCCTCTGTTTTTAAACATACTCAAAACATTTTATATAGAAAATACAAGAAACAAACCTTTAGTTTGATACAACAAATCAAAATGCAATTTTACATAGTTAATACAATGATATTAAAGTATTACTACCAAAACTGAATGTATTTAACAACTTTTTCTTTTGCAGACCATTCTGTGAAAATATTTTTTATCAGTTATGAGCTGTGTCTGCTTTAATGTTATTTTTTTTTAACATGATCAATTTATTCTTTTGCAATCACAGAATTTAATTTATGACTTAGAACTGTTCCATTAACTCTTTGCAGCTGTTAAATTAACTATAAGAGATTAGAACCATGTGCTTCTGCAAGCATTTATACACTTCTAAAAATATACAGTTTCAATGTCATTTTAACCATAACATTGTGATCATGTCTTCAAACTGCTCATTAACATCTTGGTAAAGTACTGAACTGGGCTTAGATAATAAATATTTGAAAGCAATTATTTTACTGGGGTAAAACCAGTGATATTATAACTTGACAAATTACTTTTGAACTTATTACGATGTATCCTGTACAGTATGTATTTACACAGACTGTTTGCTATTTATGCATTTCAATTTACTAGGTATACTGGACCCACTTTTTTTAAAACATGTTTTTTCACACATATTTATTACTAGACATTTATTTAATTTGTACTGAATTCTTCTGCATTTGTACATACAATGACTATAAAGTACATTTAGTCTAATCTTACAAATTTAATAACATTAATATTAAGCAAAATCTTGGAAAATGTTTGTCTCTTTAGAAATATCTAGTGGAATTGACACCAAATCCATATGTCCTGTTATTTTAAACTACATACTTAACAATTATTAAAAATATTCATGCTCTTTATACCAACATTGTTTTGCCAAAAACATATTAAAAATAGTGACCATTCTTACTATTAGAAACATTTATGCATTTTGCATATCTTTATTCTCTCTTGTATAGCTTTAATAAAGCAATTTTAAATCATCTCTTGTTTTTTAAACCATCTCTTGTATAGCTTTACGTTTAACAGGCTGTAAATATAATTTAATTCTAAACAATACAATAATAACCATTATGATAGCTATTAACAACTTGTAAAATATCTTATCCTGTCAGGTTTAATCCAGTTTACCAGTATTTCTAATACACTAATACCTGTTTTTTCCTCTCCCTAAAAGAGTATTGTCAAGAAGGAATGAGATATTTTTTCTTGTAGCTTTATTTTAGACCCTTATTATTTATTTTTATGTAGCTTTATTTCAGACCCTTGTTGTTTATTTTTTCTGTAGCTTTATTTCAGACCCTTGTTGTTTATTTTTTCTATAGCTGTATTTTAGACCCTTGTGCAGTACTGCTTATACAGTCAGTGTAAAACTGAGAAAGTGCCCCTCCCCCTTATACAGTCAGTGTAAAACTGAGAAAGTACCCCTCCCCCTGTAGTACTTCAGCACTGTTTACCTGCCCTATGCTGTGAGAATAGAATATATGTCAGCCCAACACTTTGGTTATACATTTATTTTATTAGGTTATTAAATAAAGCTTTCACTGTTTACTACCTCTAGTAGGTATTTACACCCTCCTGCACAATTGATTTAAACTGTATGTATACTGTAGCCCATTTGCTGGCTGTACTTGATGCAACTGAGTTTTTTTTTTGTCCTTTTAACATTTACTTGCAAACAGATTATCAGTGACATCTATGCACAATTGTGGCATTTTATAACAATTACTAAATAGTGTTGCTTGTAAACATTTTAACAATTATGTTTTAATAACAATGATGCTTTATAAAAACTCAGGCTACTTATCTGGCAATCAGTGTTGTTGTTTATCTTATCTTTCCAGCATTTCCTGTAACTATTCATTCAGTCTAGGAAGGTCTGAGCTCACATTTCATACTCTATAAACTATAATTAATTCTTTTGGCATTTTTCCTTTAATGTGATTGTGATTTGCATAACTATACATTTATACTACATAAATAGACATCATTTTAGAATTACCTTACATGGATTTCAATATTTTTTATTTATTTATCTATTTAACTGTCCTGCCATTAATCTTACAAAAACTGTTTGAATAATACCATCTGTGATTTTCTTTTTAAAATTCAGAACTTTAACTGTTTGGTGTTACTATATAATTATAAACAAATTGTAAAAAACAAAATAGATATTAGTTTAACCAACACATTTATATTTAAATTATTTATATTTGCTGTTGTCTGCCTGTTATTCTTGTGTATTGTAACAGATGTACTCTAGATGAAAAGAACACACATGCATGTCTGTCTTGTATCTGTATATCTTTATACAAGCATGTCATGTCTTGTGACTTTAAATTTTTACTCATCTATTTTTATTTAATTTTATACACTAGAACAGTTTTGTTTACCTTTTGACTATGCTAATGAATGGCATTCATATGCTTTACTTTACTGTAGTACTGATAGATGTCTTGCTTTAACTGAATGAAAGTAAAACATTTAAAAAATGATTTGTCTCTACCATGTATATTTAACCATTTTCAAAACATAAACATATTATAAAATATATTTCTTTTGCACAGATTAGCTGTGTATGCAGGAAGTTCCCAGTCTTTGTCAGTTCAGCTAATTTATTTCCTTTATCCTGCAACTGCTGTTGAATTTCCAGTAATGTTGCATGGTCTTTCTGACATTCTTTAGTAAGCTGTTCTGCTGAATTTGAAACTCCTATGCACTTTTGAAAAGATGTATGTATAACTTGTCTAAGCTTTCTGAACTCATTGTGTCTGCCTTTTAGAAGTTTACTACATTCCTTTGTAACAAAATGTACTAGGGGTTCTATCAGTAACTGATTTGACTCACATGTGGTGACAGGACATAACTGTTCAATATCAGAATGTAATGGAAACACTTTACCCTTAGTTAATTCTTCAGATCTGTCTCTACAGTCTATTTTTTTCACAATATGATGCAATATTATTTTATGACATAATACACAAAATGCAGTTTTTGTTGAATCACACAATAAACATTTGTCATATTTCACATGATTTTCTTTGAGATACCAGTCAAATATTGTAATACATTTGCATAATGCCTTACTATCAACCTGCCCTAATAAGGTTTTACATTTACTAATATGCTGTGTATACCAACATAGCAATTTTTTACATTTGCTTAAATTATGCATGAAAATATCCATACTGTTTAATCTAATATCCAGACTGTTTTATATCCAAACTGTCGAATAGCAAACATACTAAAAAATGTGACGTAGAAAAAAGTCTTACCAGTTAGCAAGAAAACAGGTGATCAGGCTGCTATTGCAGATGGCTAGAAATTTTTCAGAGTCACTTGAGAAGCTGGGAAAGCACAACAGGCAGTGAACTATTGGGCTAGTGGATATCCCCCTTTTCTTGAAGAATTTATGGCACTGCGAATTTCTTGAACTAGTCTCACTCCGGATTGTAGACGTCTAAAAAACTTTACTACTGCAAGCTGCATAAACTGGAATACTTCTGTTTAGGATTTACACATACGTACAAATGTTAGTTACTGCAATTTGACTGAAGTGACCCTCTGCAGGGCTTACCATCACTCCTCCTGTGTTTGAATGCAGATTGTAGGTTCAAATGCAGGCTAGCTTGCCATTGAAAAAATTATATGGAGCTAGTCACTCAGCTGCCTCGCCATTGAAAAAATATTTTGATCCTCCTTACTTGCTTGCTTCTTGCCTGGATGGATTCTGCTAAAATTCAAAGTCTAGTTATATTTGCATTCACAGTCTGTTGCATACAGAAACTTGCAGAATATACACCGATGAGAGATATACTTTGCAGCACTTGTCTTTAAGAGCAGTAACCAATAACTTTTATAATAAATCAAACCGGACAAACGTTGCAGCTTAAAGTACTGTTCCAACTTTACTTCTCATATAGTACAGATGATGTGAGAGATATAACATTTACCTTAGGACTTGTGTCCCTACCATACCTCTAACCTAACTGGATTTATACAGCTCTTTATATACAGTTTTAGTCCTGTAGAAACAATACTAAGCTTCCTTGTTTAACAATGTCTTGTAAGAGACCAGCTTTTCTGACAGTGTGAATATCCTGTAACAGTGTCCTGATGTCCATGTAGAAAAACATATTTTTGAGGAAACACATTGTTCTGTATCCTGTTTTTTATGCAGAAAAACATATTTTTGAGAAAACACATTGTCAGAGATCAGCTTTTCTGACAGTGTGAACATCCTGTATTTTATTTGGATCTTTGTATAAAAAACATCTGTTCTTGTGTCATATCCTGTTTTTCCATGCAGAATAACATGTCAGTGTTCTTTAAAAGCAGATTTTGCATTTTTGCTCTTGCATACATCCTGTTTCTGAGTCTGTAAGGGAAAAATGTCCAGTCTTTAAAAGCAGATTTGGTATTTTTGCTCTTGCATACATTCTGTTTTGAGTCTGTAAGGGAAGAATGTCCATTCAGCAGATTCCTTTTCCAAGCCATGGTCATTTAGTATGACTGCTGATCACATATTATTTAAACTTTGTTTCTGCATTTAAGCAAGCCTTTTCTTTCAGCATATTTACAACATAATTAATTTCAGATTTATATTCATAAAATCTAACAGTTGTGTATGTGGGGTTTAGTGTAGGGTTACAAGTGGGGTTTTGGTGCTTTAATTTAGGGTTAGTAGTAGGGTTTTAGTTAGTGTATGTATGTGTTTTTTGTTGTTGTGTTTGCATAGGTAGTATGTTATGAGCGGTGGGGTTGGCTGACTATTGCAGTTTCGATGTTTAAATTTTGCAGTTTTGAATGTTCAACTTTATCATGTTTCACTGTTTCTGTGTCGATGGATTCATATTCAACGGATTCCACTTTCGTTTAATTAAAGTAGACCCAACCTATCAACTTAGAACAAACACAAAAACTATGTACATCTTCAAAAAAGAAAGTTTATCCTTCCAGATAGGAACAATTATCCCAGATCAACAACTGCACCCACAGGTATTACCTGACTTAAAGTTACAGTTAAACATGCAAAAGTGCATGCTACAGCCTGTGCTCCTGCTTACACTAATCGCTGTCTGTTATTTTCTCATCTGTATTCCCATACTAAATATAAAAAAATAGTTTGTATACTTTCAAAAAAACATTAACTTTTAGCCTTAAGAAAAAGTGCACTATCTATCTTTAAATTTGCCTTCTGTGCAGAGTCTGCATGTTCTCCCTGCATTCGTGTGGGTTTTCTCCGGGTGCTCGATTTTCCTCCCACATTACAAAGACATGCATCTGGAGCATTTCTCCCCAGGTCTCCCCTGAAAATTGGCTTTGTTCTAAGTTGGACTTTCCTGGTAAATAAATAAATAAAATAAATATAAATAAATAAAACTAAATTATAGACTGTTGTATTAAATGCACTGAAGTATTAAGTCTGCTAGGGAAGTTGATATCTCCTATTCATTTCCAGTAATTTCAAATGTTATTTTTCACTGAGCAGGCTTCCCCTTGGACTTTTAAATTTTGTATTTCCCTCAGCAATCAATGCTCAGAACTCTCAAGATTAATTACCTGCACCTGCAGACAGGTTGTCTCCATAGAAATACAGTTAGCAATAAGAACAAAATCAGAGGACAACTCTGCTGATTTGGAAAGGAGTCCTTTGTCAATTTCAGTCAAAACAAAACAAACAGTATGTTAAAAAAAACAGAACAGATTATGTTATTAATATTGATCACTGTTGCAGCAGCCTTAGCTATATGGAATATAGTCTGCCAAGGAAATAACAGCCGGTCAGCTTACAAAACATCACGGTACATTCTATTTTCTTAAATTTATTGTGGTTTTACTACTTTCTTCTTCAGAAAAGTTATTTTAAAGCTGGGAATGTTGTATTTTAACAGACTGTTGAGACTGTAATGTTATTTTAAATGGTGTACTTTTTACGAACAGTTTAAAAGTAATGTAAACTAACTGAAAACATATTTTCTATGGAGAAATTGTATTTATTTTTCAACTGTGGGGCTGCTACAGTGTTTTAAAGTGCTTTTTATTGTGTTTTTTCCATCAAAAAAGGAGCTTTTGTGGACTGGTATGTTTACCGGGGTCTATATTAGAACATCGAAGTGTCAGGTCTTCGAATGTTCTAATATCGACACCTAGTAACCGAAAGTTGAAAATAGTGAATTTTTAGATAACCAAATTCTTTCCTAGGGAAAGAATTCAGTTGTCTGTTATTGTCACTTCGCTTTTTTCAGCTCTGTGGTGGAAAGTTACGGTCGGGTTCAGGTAAGTGTGTGATTGTGTGGATGTGAGAGTTAGGGTGGGATAGATGAGTTAGGGTTAGGGCGCGGGTCAGGTAAGTGTGCGAATGTTTGGACGTGAGGGTTAGGGTGGGATAGGTGAGTTAGGGTTAGGGCACGGGTGAGGTGTGTGTGCGATGGTGACGGACCTTAGGGTTAGGGTTTGGGTTAAGGTAAGTTGGCAGATAGTGGTGTATGTACAGTTTAGTGTAGGTTTATATGTAAGATTTTAGGTGTATGTGTGTGGATTGCTGTGTGTTTGGTGTGTTTGTGTTGTGTGTATGTGTTTTTGAACAGCTTTTTTTTTCCCTAGGAAAATATTTGATGTTCTAAATTTTCGGTCTTACCAGTTTTCGGTTACTAGGTGTTGATATTAGAACATTTGAAGACCTGAAACTTCGATGTTCTAATATAGACCCACTTACCGGCATTTGCTGTTTGTCTTTTCTGGGAAAAAGACACCATTTTCAACTTAACCATGGAACAGACTGTTGGCCCCATTTTCGGTTGTCCTTCCCACCTACAAAAAGGGAAAGTTAAGCAAACAGCCTTTACTACCACAGCAAGATAGCAATTTGCCTCAGCCACAGGTGGGTGTCTCTGCTGTGGCCATTTGTTGTACCTTAGACCACTGATCTTTTAACCTGGATTCTTCTTCCTTGCACAAAGGTAGTGCTTCCACTGACCCCGGGAACTATAGACCTATTAGCCTGACTAGCCTTATCTGCAAGGCCATGGAGCAAATCATCATGGACCTCATCAACAAAGATATAGGAAATCTCCAAACACTTGACCCTACTCAGTTTGGTTTTGTCAAAGGGAGATAATGCCTGTTAAACCTGGTGGACTTCTTCAAGACAGTCGCCGAGGCCCTGAGCAAGGGGAAATCTGTGCATACAGCCTACCTAGACTTAGCCAAGGCATTTCACACTATCCCCCACTCAGGCATCATTGACAAACTCTCCCAGCTAGGTATCAACCCTTATATTGCTAGATGGGTCACTAACTGGCTTACTGATAGAGCCCATATATTCAAAATACGGGAATCCACCTTCAACAGCAGACCTGTAACCAGTAGTGTTCTGCAGAGATCAGTCCTGGGACCTCTACTGTTTGGAATCTATTTCTCTGAAGTACAAGCAGAAACTAAAGTTCTGTGGCTGACAAAGTTTACTGATGACTGCAAACTGGAAGTGGTCATAGAATCTTCGAATGATGTCAACATCCTACAAGAGGGTCTTACACAAACAAATGATTGATTCCAAAGTCATGGCCTTAAACTCAATGCAAAAAAATGTATTATCATCCCTTTCTGTAAGAGCGATGTCCCTGCTAACTACCACATCAATAGCAATACCTTAAGTACACACTCAGTGGTGAGACACCTGGGCACACAGGTTGACAGCAGACTTACCTTTGACTACCACGTCTCCAGAGTGGTAAGAAGGGCATTCTGTGCTGCTCATCTTGTAGGTAAAGGCATTGCCTCCAGAAAAAAAGAAGTTGTAACCTCCCTATATTCTTTCCTCATCAGGCTGATAATTGAGTACAATGCTCCTTTCAGTATGTACCTTTCCAAGCAACTGGAGAGACCACAAAGGTTCTTCACAAGGAAAATAAAAGGTCTTCAGCATCTGTCCTATGTGGATCATCTGAAGTCATTGTCACTTTATTCTGTTTCATATGGGCTACTCAGAGGTGATCTCTGCCTTGTACATAAGGCAATCTCTCACCCTGCTTTATTGGAAATGTTGCATATCCGTAAGTCAAATGGTACACAGGTTACTCTCTCTAAAGATCTTAACCTGATATGCGACATTAACAGAACCTGCTGGAGGGACAGATTTGTCTGCCAGAGGTTATCACACCTTTGGAACAGACTCTCACCTCATGTCAAAAAGAGCACCTCATTGGACCTCTTCAAACACAATCTGAACAATTGGATTGGTAACCATAAATTCACCCCAGGGGTTCCATCTGTGTCCCTCTTGGACAGGGGCACTAGGTGCTGATCATAGAAATAAGGGTATAACTTGTCTAGGCTTGTAAGAGCCCTAGGGCCATTAGCCTAGTAACTTCCCATGATCCTATGACCCTCTGCTGTAGCACCTACAGCCACTATGGACCGGGGGTTATCCATGTCTTCTATGGCTGTTGGAGTCCCCTCAGTGGGCAAGGGAGAGCCACTCTTGTCGACCATGGAAGAAAGAACAAGGAAGATTTCCCTGTTTTATCAGAATGCTGTGCTCATACATGGGAAGCAGCAGTTGCCTTTAGTAACCCAGTTGGCCCCATTTTTCTGTCAAAAAGAAACAGAAAACCAAGCATGTATCTACTCTTCCTCAAATGTCTTTGGATGGGAGTAGTTTATTAGGGCTGGCTCAAGATTTAATTCAGGCTATAGACGCTTCTTGTAAAGTCATTTGTAGTAAAAAAAAGGGATTCCTCTTTTCCTGAGGATATTCAAGATTCTGAATCTGAACAGGAAGATGCAGGGACAGATTCTGGATTGTGTCCTCAGATTTCTGATTCAGACTCAGAGGAAAGCTCAGTTTCTGATTCTCCCTATGGGGGCTTCCCTTTCTCTGAGGTTATTGATAGAATGTCCCAGTGTTTTCAGTGGAATAACACTGAGGTTCCTCGGTCTCTCACAAAATACTATGAGTTGTTACAGAAGGATTTTCCAGAACTTACATCCATTCCTCACATCCTGTCTGCTTTAGACGATGTATGTCTTACTGCCTGCAATTCTCCTGATAGCCAGCTGTCCTTAAAAATGCATGTAGACTGTATAAAGTTTCTCAGTCTTTCACATTTGTATGCACTCTTCTCAAACCTGACCCAGCAGCTATAGCCTTAGATGACACCACTGCTGCTACACACTTGGTTAATTACAATCCTACTCTTTCTAATAAGCTTGGGAAAATTATTGATAAGTATGGGGAAAATATATACTTCAACTGTGATTTTCAGAATTTTAAATTGTCAGGCATTGGAAAGTGCCCTGAACCTTTGGAAGCTGACTGGCTGTTATATCCTTGGCAGGATGTAACCCATATAGTTAAGGATGCTGCAGAACTGATCATTCAAACATCTACTGTTATGGTAAGTTCAGCTTACACAGTTGTACTGTACAACTGCATTCAGCTGCAGATTTCTTGACCCCACTGAACAGTTGATAAATCAAAAAAACAAGGTAATATCACTGCATATGCAAGAAATGTAGCACTTCTGATGACATTCATCATTTTGTCTTATTTTTCAAGCCTACTTACTTACAGAAAATTTTGTTTTTAGATTAAGACAAGGACATTAAACCAGACATTCACATATGAAAAGATAAAAGAAAACATCTCAACTCTAAATATAATATAATCAGTGCAGTTTTACACCCCACCCCTCACCCTAGCAGCCAATTATTACAGCATAGTAACTTAAATTTGCTTTTATCTAGCCTTTCTTCTCTTCACAATGTAAGGGTTATATTTCTTAAAACTATAAAAAGGGTACAACTTTAATTTAATATCTTTATCACATACAACAATCATTGAAAAAACTCACTCTCACCCCTGCCACATTTAAAATACCCTATTACATACTGCACAAAACTGCTTTACTATATAACATGCAGTTTATATCATGAAATGTTTTATTGAAACACTATTAAGAGCAAAAAATGTTTTACTTAACAGTTACTTTTTCTGTTTTAGTGTCCTTCTAAATGCTAATGACATAAAGGGGGTATATACTTTATAGTCCACCCTGAAGTTTAACAAAGTCAATGAAAGTCTAGTTTTTCTTGGTCATTTTGTCTTGTAGAGCCATATTTCACAAATGAGACTGATGCTTTATATTATCACATGTATTCACTAATTTTAGTGTTGCTGGTCTTCTTCCAGTTCATCTCCATCACCCAACACTAGACTCTGATTGAAGTCCAATGTACTTCCCATTCTTTTAGTCAACTCCTCTGATTTTTCCTGTCTCTCAAGCATTTTCCATTAGAACACTGGAGACAGTTTTACTGTCAAAGTCTTTCTATGAGCTGTATTGTCAGAAGAATGAGAAGCAGAGTCCCCTTCTACTTGATGGCTCACTTTTTGTTGGACAAACTTTTGTGTTTCCTCCATAGCCTGTTTGGCATAAAAAATATCTTTGATCCTCCGGGAACAAATATTCTGACTACAGCTGGACACATCAACTTGGATCTCACACATGCCTCTTGAAATTTCCTGATTGATGGGATAAATTTGTTTCCTTCTGCCTGGTGTACAGTGAATAATCATTTTCCACAAACACTCTGCTGTCTCTAATTTTAATAGTCTTCCCTTCTACCAAAGTTTTGCCAGGATCAACTCTCTGCTGTTATGATTGCAGCTTTAATAATAGAGGTCATGGCTGCTTTCTTCTGACCAGATTTGGAGCATACACTTGACGTGCTCTTTCAGTTAACAAATCCTGCCTTGGGATACCAGTCCAGTTGTTTATCTGTGCTTTCATAAAATTAATACAGTCTGCTCCTTCCAGTTTTCTGATAACAGCAGAAAATCTCAGGCTTTCTCTGTGTGCTCCGTCTTTACATCTACCATTTTTGAAACAGCTCTTCTCTTCATTTCAGCCACTAATATTTGCAGTTTTGTTATCTGTTTCATTAATTTTAATCAGCTTTGAGTACATTTGATTTTTTTCTTCTAAATTACTGGAACCAATCTCTTGTACCACAGCTGAAGCTTTAACTGATTTTGCTGAACAGCTGCAGGATTCCTCCTCCTTTTCTAGTTGACTTTCTTTCAGGCTCTCTTAATTTCTTCTTTGCTGACATCCAGATAGTATACGTATTAGCCAGTAACTGAGTTTTACTCATCCTGCCAGAATTACTAGCTATTTCTTAGTTTCTTTACTCACACTGGGAGAGCTGCAATTCAGCTGTCAGTTTGGTGTGCACCTTTCTTGGAAGTTCCTTATTTTTGCTTCTTAGTCTTAGGATTATAATTCAGAAATTCAGACAGCTAGCTGGGGCTCATGACTTCAGGGGAGCCCATCTCAACAAGGCTTCTGTTTTTTAAATGCCATCATGAGTATATGTT
Organism: Protopterus annectens; assembly: GCF_019279795.1. Classification (NCBI taxonomy): domain Eukaryota; kingdom Metazoa; phylum Chordata; order Ceratodontiformes; family Protopteridae; genus Protopterus; species Protopterus annectens. The sequence goes on from NC_056731.1 coordinate 1,212,453,203, forward strand.
TATACTTGGTAGCTGAATCGGTCATTTTTAAATGTGCAGTATGTGCCCCTGACTGTGATATGCTCTGAGAAAATTTGTTAGGGAACCTTGAGTGACAATGATGGTGGCAATGAATTAGGAATGTTCGCCCAATCAGGCAGCAGGCAAGTAATCCCTCATTTCACAGAATATCCGAAGTTTGAATGTATGTTTTTGCTTGATTCCTTGGAAAACTTAAGGATTGCAGTCACTGTCATGTGTGCGCTTGCAACTGAAAAGTAGTACATGCTTTCATAACCAAGGTAAAAAGACAGGTAATAGGAAAATGAGAAAACACATCCCTCCTCTTTTATCTTGATGTGGGAAGTGAACAGTGGAAATGCATGCTGAGGAAAAACTTATAATTCTAGCATATTATTCAGTACATAGACTCAACATTTGAAATCTGGTTCTATTTTGTAGACCTTTGGCCTTTCTTACTACTTGGCTTTGTCCTTGAGTATTATACTAAGAGATGGATAGCTCTTTTTTTAATCATAATCAGGTGAACTGTACATGGTAAAGTGGCTACAACTGCTGGGTAGAGGTTTGAGTCTGTTTGTGAATTAAACAACTTACCATCTTATTCTTTCCTTCATTAACCATTTGGCATTACAGGACTAGTGTGCATTTGTCTGAAAGAAGCTGGAATACTTGTGACTACTATTTGTATTACACAAAGCTGAAATTATGTAACTTTCAACTATCGCTGATTTTGCAAAATGTTCCTGACTTTGATTCATATTTTGTTTTGATTCTAATAAAAGTTGTGGTTTTCTAGCAAATCTCTGATGATTGCAATCACTGTGTATGAGAGACATTTGAGCTGCAGACTTCATATCATTCAGAAAATGTATACTAATGCAAATTTGTTATTGTAGCAACTTCCAGAGTATATAACAGCAATAGTTAAAATCTGTCCCTGATTTGGATCTTTATCCTTGATTATTTTAGGTCTGCCTTTAATTCTTGTGCCAAGAGGTTGATAATGATTTTTTTCTTTTCTTTCTTTCTTTTGCCATCATGATCATATGATGTTTGCACAGCAAAATGGCAATTACTGCTTTGTAAAGGCTGTTTGTGGGAGAAAGTAACTTCTTTTCTTCTTTTTTTCTCACTTAAACCACCTGGCTTTGCAGGACTAGTGTGCATTTGTGTGAAATAAGTTGGAATACTTGTGGCTACTAGTTACATGAAACAAAGCTGAAATTACATAGCTTTCAACTGTCCCTGATTTCACAGAGTTGTTCTTCTTAAAATGTATGCTTTTTTCTGGCAAGTCACTGATAATTGCAGTGACTAAGTATGACAGACATTTGAGTTTCAAACTTCATATCCTTTAGAAAAATGCAGGATAATGAAAACATGGTTATTCTAGCAACATTTTAAGGATACAAGAGCAATATTTAAATCTGACCCTGATTTTGAGGCTTTATTCCTTATTATTTGTTGGCTTTGTTCCTGATTCTTGCACTAAAAGGTTGAGAGGGGTTATTTCCGTCTTAATCAGATGAAGTGTGCACACAACCAAGTGGTATAACTGTTGGGAGGAATTGGGGTCTGTTTTTACATGAAAGCAATTTACTTTCTTGTTTGCTCAGTTTAAACAGTCTGGCTTTACAGGACTAGTGTGCATTTGTCAGAAATATGTCAAAATACTTGCTCTACTGCATGTTTGTGTGGAAACAAAATGAAGGACATTAATATCATGTTCTTAATTATTTCTTTTGCCAAAATCAGATATTTGAGGTATACTCATGGAGCTATACATGATTTCTGGCCTTGCTGTCATGGTCAAGTTAAATAGTCATTGGTATGGTTTTGCAGGACTACTGTGCATTTGTATAAAGCAACTTGCAATACATTTGTGTGGTCATTTTTTATCACATTTGGAGATGCAGGATTATGATCAAATTTCTGACTATAACCAGCATATGTGTTTATAAAGATATTCACCTTGAGAGCAAAGCTTGAGAGGTGAATCTTGACATTCACTTGAAGAACATGTAAGAATTATAAACAAGGAAATTCAGTCATAATTCTTTATATTACACTTTGCTTTTTCTGAAAGCTTCGTGCAGTAACAGCTGCAGAATAAAAAAGTGTAAGCATGCAGTGTTTTGCTGGCTTCCAAAGGTTTTGAAAGCTAATAAAACACTTAGCAGTGCCAAATAGACAGTAGGCAGAAACAAAGTGTTCCTCTGAAAATAAATGGTTTTAAAATCTATTAAGATATTTAATTTACCACACTTTTAGTTTATGTGTATATAGTGAAGTGCCTTACAGCCTTCAAATGTGTTTTTCCATTCCTGCTGTTCTTTGGTAGCTGGCATTGTCCACTGATTAATCCCTACCATAAGACTCCAACTTAACAGTGCTTAGGGTGCTTAGCAAAAGTTTATTAAGCACCTTTTTGATGTTAGAAGGGTGCTTAGCAAGACTGTCTTTTTCCCATTTTGGAGTGCAATCACAGTGTTTTATAAATTGCATTTAAAGTGCACACACAGTCAAGCTGATGTAATTGATAGGAACAGTTATTGATGGGTTATAATGACAGCAGTTTTATAAATGGTCCAAAAAATTTGAGTGTACAAGGGGGCATGGTTCGAAAAACAACCAGTGCCCAAGGTACACTTAATACACCACTGACATCATTACATGCTGTTTGACTATGAAACATAGCATGTCTCTTATATTTTAATGACTTGCCAGATGTAATTTTTATAAATGTAAGTTTCAAGGGAAGAGAAGTTTACCATTATTCAAGCTATGTGTGTTTTCTATATGTGTGTGTTTTTTTTGTTTGTTTTTTTTTTGCTATGTTTAGCAAATAGCTACCATTGCTTTTATTGTAAAATTTGAAATAAAATATTTATATTAATCCAAATCTATCTGATCATTTTAAAAGTATAGAAGAAAATACATAATTAGAGAGGGACAGTCAAGTAATGGGATATTGGTGTAGCTTGGGGGCCACGTCCATTACTTTACCCAGGCTCCTACTTGACTGTGATCTAGTTCTGGGATCCAGCCAGACAGGCATGATAGTGAGCAGGCAAAGTCAGATCAGTCATCAAAGGGTGAAAAGTCAGTCTGAATACCATTGTAAGAGCATAGACTGGGGAAGGTCCAGAACTGCATTATAGTGAACAGGAACTTGGGGATGTAAGCCAGACCAAAGATAACATCCACTCCAGCTAAATACTGCAGATGTGCAGAACCATCCAATCACAGCAGCTCATCATGGCCAGACACAACTCCATGCCTATCAACTGGGCCATAGATATGTTGGCTAGGACTGTGGAATCTGTGGAATAGCTATAACTGTGGGTAAAGTAAAATCTGTACTATCAATGAACTTCTTTTATGCTACCTTTATGCCTGTTTGCTAGATCTTTTCCAATGTCCTGGTCTCTTTTGGCATACTCTGCCATCTTGAACTCCAAACACGGAAGTTACTTTGCATAGCATACTGTTTCATACACTGTTTGGTGTTTGGTTAATTATTCACAAATGGATGTTCACTTCCAGTTCTGTGACCCACAGTCCCTCTTTATTTGAGAAAATCATGCCCAACACAGCTCTTTTTTCAGTATGTGGTAAGACTATTTGTATAAGTGCCACCCCTCTGAGGACATCAAGAATAGGTTCATAGGTAGTTGCTAGGTATGTAGTTAAGGAGACCATTAAGGAGCCTAGCTCAGTTTCCCAGTTGCCCCACAGCACTGCCTCATTAACTGACTTGCCTGGAGGTGCGCAATAGGCAAATGAAGGCTGAGATAGACTCAAACCCTGGACAACAGGAAGCAGCTCATTAACAGCCCATAGCCTTAATCCTCTTCAATAACTGACATATCTCTGGTTAACCTGCTCTTTCTATGTCTGCACCAAGGTCCTCCATTTAACATTTGGAACTAAACACCAAATCAACAGCACCTCCCCTTCCATCACCATCTACAGGGTGTTTTCTGACACTTTCTTACCTCTTTCTTCATTTTGAAAAAGTGCTTCATTTTGAACCCACATGCAGACTGTGCTACTATTTCCCATTTCCGGTGTCACCCACACTATCTCCTTCCCTCATAATTTTCCTGTTTGCTTTCTTGCATTAATTATTTTCCTTAAAAAAAGAGAGCTATCATTCCTCCTCCTTCTTCTATTTTTATTTTTCCATTTTTCCTTTACACTGTGTATCCTAGTAAGCATATATTCCAACTATGGGTCTCTGCATATCATGTTTATGTTACCATCACAATATCAAGGTGTTGTTCTTCCATTAAACACACTGGATTATGTTTTGCCAGGAATGTGGGCACTGTGACTTACTACTTTCCATTTATCATTGCCCTTTTTCCCTCATCCATCTTTTATTCTTTTATTTATTTCTATTTAGTACGTTTAACCAGGGTATTACACTCACTCAAATGGACCCATTTCAGCTACTACAGTGACGTTAATACATCTGACACACATAAAGTAAACATAAATAAATAACTTTAGGCATACATACAGTGAAACAACATTATATATGCCCAGTGAAATACATAGTGCTTTTTTCACATACATGATACTAGCACAGTCAAGTAATACGTGTAATTCAAATCAAGTAATACACTGGAGTATTGCAGTAAGTATGTAGAACAGCTAAAACTGAGGAACTTTAAGTTCTACAAGTGATTGAAAGCAGATGTAGAGTACATATTATGGGTGGCTATAGGTGTGAATTCTTAAGTCACAGCAAGGTGTATAAAGCATAAGCACTTTCTGTACTTTCTAGAAGTTTAGTTAACCTCAATCAAAATTACTTGGCAGATTGCAGCTTCTGTTGTTATTGGGGAACATATCCTAAAGTTTAGAGTCAAGAGCAGAAAAGGAGTGCTCAGTAGATGTCAGATTATTCTTAGTCTTTTCAGGATTGAGGCATCGTTACCATAACATGGAACTGATATTGTGAGGTCTTTATAGGTCATCTAGATCTGAGCATTGGAAGCAAATCAATATGGAGTTCTTAGTGAATGAGTGTTAGTGGTAGGAGGTTAGTTTGTTGCTGTGCTTCAAGCCAGACTGCTCACTGAAGAGTTAAGCAGTGATATTCATTGTGGGGAAAGAGGAAAATAAAATAACAGAGCTTATTGGAACTACTGGAATTGGTTTGCAGTATGAAGAGCTTTTCGTATTAGGTGTGAATGAAAAGAGGGGTAGATTGTATTAATATGCAGGCTACAAAATAATCTTGCTTGTAGCTGCTGTACCTTTGGACATTAGGAAGTGAGATATTTTACTTCGGCTAAAAAGGGTTGAGTTATTCTTTTTTTATGTTATTGATGTTATTCGACATATTCAGAAAAAAGAAGTTATGTACTCACCATAACGTTCCATCTGTGTTGTCCATTTTCATTCTTTCTCAGCATATGGGTTCAGATCCAGTCCTCAGTTCCAACTCGGCCACTGTTTCACAGCTTGTGGATACTACAAGCTCATGAGGTCCTCTTACCCATAATGCTGTAGTCCCGCTCATTCTCCAGATCTTGTCTGCAACACCTTATTGTATGACATAATAAAATTTTAGCTTTACTATGGAAAGTCACTATCCGATGCTCAAATAGAAGGAACTTGGCTTCTATAATACCCTCTCACTGTTCCAGACGTCATCAAAAGAAACAGGGTAGGGGGCTGGAGGCAGTGGAGTTGAGGAAGAATGAAAATGGACAAAACAGATGGAATGTTAAGGTGAGTACATAATTTCATTATCTGATGTTGTCAATTTGCATTCATTCCTCAACATATGGGACAGAGTCCCCAGCTACCTGCATCCCAGGTGGACTCTGAGGAAGGATATTCCTGAGTACTGTTGAGAGGAAGACTGCTCTTCCTCTCAAGACCAGATGCAATTTGTAATGATAATAAAGGTATGAGGATTAGCCCAAATTGCAGCCGCACAAATATCGTCCATGGAAGACCTGGATAAAAAAGCTGATGAAGTTGCCATGGATGTGGTTGAATGGGCTCTTAAAGGCTTTGGCAAGACCAGATCAAACTTTTTATAGACAAAAGAAATGCAGTCAGTCACCTAGTTTGATAAGGTTACTTTTGAAACTGATTGACCCAATCTGTTTTCTGAAAAGGATACAAATAATTGATCTGATTTCCTAAATTTCTAAATAGTATAAGAAACTTCTCTGTGTGTGGAAGATTTTCAGTCCATATATCTCTAGTTAATGACTGTGTATTAATCAGATCAGACAATAGTAGGAAAAGTAGCAAACTTAAACTCATCTTAAGTCAAAAAAATAATAAAAAATATATAATTTGAAATATTGTACAGAATTACTAAGTATTCAAAAGTAATCCAAGCAAGGCAGGCAATCTGTTTCCAGTCGAAAATCCTTTATTAAGTACACAGACAATCGATCCAAGTAAAACAAAAATAGAGTAATAGTTTCCCCACAAGTTTTCTAAATATATATATACTTTTTATCAGGCAAGGGAGTGGTTTATTGTGCTGTAAAACAAAGTGTTGTTGGTACACATGTTAAATTCACATCCCTTCCCCCAACAGTGTGACATTCAAGCTGGTCCTGCCCTACTTAGTAGCTGTCATAATAATATAACCCTTATGTACTTTAAATAAAATTTATAATGATGTGGTACCTCTTATTTAACCAGATTAAGTAGATTATTAATTCTGTGATTTTATCCAAGACAATATACTACATGGCTGGAAATATATCAACCTTAGACCATTTGGCAATCAAAATTCTGTACAATATTTCAAATTATATATTTTTTATTATTTTTTTGTCTTAAAATGAGTTTATGTTTGCTACTTCTACTACTATTGTCTGATCTGATTAATATACATTGATTAACTAGAGATATATGGACTGAAAATCTTCCACACAGAGAAGTTTCTTACACTGTTTTGTTTTTGTACCTACTATAATTGTTTAGTGGGTTGTTTGAGACTTCAGGGATGCCATGGAAATTACTTGTTTTTTTTATTGCCTAAATTTCTCTGATCTGTGTAGATAGAAGTATAATTGTCTGTGAATATCTAAAAAGTGCAAAATGTATTCACTTTTGTTTGAAAAAATGGGAAAGAATACAGGGAGGTTAATAGTTTGATTAATGTTAGATCCTGACACCACCACAGGAAGAAAGGAAGGATTTATTCTTAAGGACACCCTATCCTTAGTAAAAATTTAAATAAGAAGGCTTAGAAGATAAAGCTTGAAGTTCTGTAACTCTTCTGGCTGATGTTATGGTTATCAGAAATATAGTTTTCCAAGTCAGATATTACAATTCACATTTTGCAGCTGATTCAAAGGGTCTCCTAGTTAGGGCCTCAAACATTAAATTCAGGTCACATGGTAGAGTAGGGTCCTTGAAGGGCAGTTTGGGTAGTAACGTTCCTTTTATAAATGCTTTACAAAGATGTGAAGAAGCCAAAGTAGAATTATCACCTCCAATATGGAAATTGGAGATTTCAGCTAAATGAACCTCAACCGTAGAGGGACTAGCCCATTCATTAACAATAGAAGGCAGGAATTCAAGAATTTTAGGTACTGATGCTGAAAAGTGGTCTATGTCTTGTTGTTGTGCCCAAAGGACACATCTTTTGCATTCGCTCTTGTAAATTTTCCTAGTGGAAGCTTTAAGGGATGACACAAGAATGTGATGTACCAGGAAAGAGAACTTGGGTTGTCTGGCTATCAACGGATGAGTCATGTTTGTCAGGTGAGACAGGAGATCTGGAATTGGATCTAGAATCCAAGGCAGGTAAACTAGATGAGGCCAAAGGAAGGAAAACCAATTTTGTCAAGGCCAGTAAGGGGCAATGAGGATGACTACTTTTCAACTGGGATGCTTTCTGTAGGACTTTGGGGATTAAGGGCATTGAGGGAAAAGCATAGAGGAGACCTGGGGGTGAATCATGAAAGAGAGCATCTCTTGGTGTCCCCTCCAACAGGGGGATTAAGGCAAAGAACCTACTGCACTTGTTGTATAGGGGAGATGCAAATAGGTCACAGCATGGCTGCCCCATTGGCAGAATATCATTTCTGCCACTTCATTGTTGAGTGACCACTTGTGAGGTAATAGTATGGACTTGCTCAATTTGTCTGCTATCACGTTGGATTTTGCCTGGTATGTGCATTGCTACCAGAAATTATTTTGAAGATATTATCCATCACTGCACTCTCGTAGCTTCTTGACACAAGGGGTAAGATCTGGTTCCTCCTTGTTTGTCGATGTACCATACTACAAACATTTTGTCCATTTGAATCGCAATAGTTCTGGATGGGAGAGAGTCTTGGAATGCCTGCAACACTAGGAGTACTGCTCTCATTTTCAGTACATTGGTATGCAAGCTGGCCTCTTTGGGGGACCACGTGCCTTGAACAGTCTTCCCCAAGAAATGCCCCCCAACACCCAAACTGGGAAGCACCCATGGTCACTTTGGCCTTGGGCCAAAGGAGGATGAATGGATGACCTTGCAATATTTGATCTGAGTGAATCCACCACCAGAGGTACATTTTGCAGGCCTAAGTTATACTGATCTTGGTGGACATAAGTTGATGTAAAATGGACCACTGGGTTGCTAATGTCCATTGGAAAATTCCCATATGGTATCTTGCAAGCAGAACAAGAATTGCGGACATCGATCCCAGCGTCTGTAATATCTGTCACAGTGACAGGAAAGAGTTTTAGATTATTCTATTGGCTTGAAAATGAATAGTTTGAACCCTTAACAAAGAGCTGGCTGAAGATGACATTTGTTGTGGCAGATTGTAATACCTAGACTAGAACAAATCTGGAGTACATAGTCTCGAGCTGCTATCAGAACATTCTTGGTCGAGGCAGTTATGAGCCAGTTGTCTAGATACAGAAATACCCGGAATCCCTGTAGTCTCAAGTGAGCTGCTACTACTGCTGTGCATTTGGTAAACACCGTGGGGGCTGTGGTGAGATCAAAGGGCAGTACTCTGAATTGGTAGTGACTGGCTCCCAGCCAGAAGCACAGATATCTCATAGACCGTCTGTTCATTTTTATGTGACAGTACGTGTCCTGGAAATCTACTAAGCACATCCAGTTGACCTTGTGCAGGAAGGGCAAAATGGACTGAACTGTGACCATCCATAACTTGGTATGCTGAACTGACTTGTTCAGAATACTGAGATCCAAAATTGGTCTCCAGTGCCCTGCTTTCTTTGGCAATAAAAAAAATATTGAGTAAGTTCTGGATCCTTCTGGTTTGGAAGGACTTCTGGATGACTCTTTTTTTCTAACAACTTTTGTATTTCCAGAGCTGCTGTTTTCCTCTGACTGGGTGGAACATCAGGAATTTTGTTTAGTTATGGAGGGGGTAGGGAAAAGGGAATTATATAACCTCTGGAAATAATGCTCTGTACCCAATTATCTTTTGTAATGCCCAGCCAAGCTGTCTGGTGCAGGGGCAGAGGTGGGCAATTGGGCCTCCTTTCAGGAGAGCTGATAGGGTCTGTCAGAGAAAGAATCTCTGGACCCCTGCTTCTGCAGGCGTCCTCTGCTGCATGGGTGGTGTCTCTCATTTGAGGTCCACCGCCTGCCACTGGGGGCTGTCACGCTAAATATAAATCCACTACAACTGCCATTGTGTGCATTGACAAAATGTGAGGCCACTGGACTATCTATATTCCTCCTCCTGATATCCCCCAAATGCTCTAAAATGTGGATTTTAACTTTCCTCGTAGTTTGACCAATATACCAAAGGGGCTTATCACAATCGCAACCTAAAATGTAGACCACCCCTTGTGACAGACAATCACATTTCTCAAAGGCTTGATACTTTTTTCCATTAATTTTGTTTACATACAGAGCAACGTCCACAGCATTGCATACCTACACTCATTGAATCCATAGGATACTCTAACTTCCTGGTTAGCAATTCCTTCAAATTATTATACCTACGATAAGAAAAGGTGATGTGTCTTGGAAACAAATGACCAACATACATGTCATCAGCAACTATGTGCCAGAATTGTTTAACAACTTTCTCCAACACCCATGAAAAATCTGAAAATCTACATACAAAAAATAGTCTATCCATTTCATGTGAAACTGTACAATGTCTGTGGTAACTCTTTGTTCTTTTATTACCTCCCCCACATAACCTGTTCTTAATCCCAGACAGCATCGTCTCCGAATATCCTCTGGAAGATAGTCTTATATAAACCTCATTAAGGACATTCTCCCAGAATTTTGGATCAGAAGTGTTCCTAAGAATTATCTTAATTTCCCCCTCTGGCAATGCCCTAATCAAATGTGGAGGATGCATGCTGCTGGCATGCAAAAAATTGTTCACAGAGGTGGGCTTCCTATAAGGTCTGTGTTGCACCCTGTTGTCTTCCCCAATATAAAATTCCACATCCAAAAAAGATATCTTTTAATCAGAACATTCACAGACAAAACTTAACCCATGTGCATTTTGGTTGATGTCCAGTAAAAATTCCCTGAACAAAGATGGACTTCCCTTACAAACAAAAATGAGAACGTCACTGTATCGTTTATAAAAACAACATTGTTAATGAAGAATGCATTCTGAAGCATGAATTCCTTCTCAAATTCACCCATGTATATCACTGCGTACATGGGGGCAAAAGCTGCCCCCATCTCTGTCCCTTTATTTTGGAGATAAAACTCCTTCCACACAAAATAATTATGTGTGAGACTATATTCTACCAGGAACAATAAGAAAGTGGTACGAGGGCCCTCACCCATCATCTTTTTCATAGCCTCCAAACCCCAATGCTTATCAATATTAGTATATAAAGATGAGACATCTACTGTTGCCCAATAAAATTCTGTGTCCCACATCATGTCACGCAGTGCATTACAAACATCCTCAGTGTTTTTCACGTGAGAAGGTACCTTAAGCAAATAACCTTTAAAATGAAAATCCAAAAATTTATTCACTTTCTCTATATAAGAGCCTACCCCTGAGATGATGGGTCTCCCTGATGGCTAAAAAAAAAGCCTCTCTCCCTTCTCTAGCAATTCACCAAGTTCGTCATTATACTGTTTCAGCGGGTTGTGATTTAATTTCCTATAAACATTTTCTTTTAACAACTCTTCAACAATGTTGTCGTATTTTGCAATATCCATGACAACCAAATTCCCTCCTTTGTCTGCTGGTCTCACAGCCACTTTGTCTAACCCGGTTCTAAATTCTTTTAAGGCAAGCCATTCACTTTTTGAAAGATTAAATACCCTGTCATCTCTACAAAAAGCACTCTATTCTCGTTCAATGCTTGCACATACCACGTGCTCAAACACATTAATGGCTGTAGAGCGTCTAGGAGGCATAAAAGTGCTGTCAGTGGAAAAATACGGTACACCAATACGTGCATAACCCGCTCCGAACATTCCCTAAGCTGGGATATTCCCTTCATCATTTTCATTTTCACAAACCATATCTACATCAATATCGTAAATGCTTAAGTTTAGTAATTATCATCTTCAGTAGCATTTAATACTTCATTACACACTTTTAAATTTTGTTCTGAGAAATATACCTTCAAATTAAGTTTGCGAACAAACTTCCTAATATCCAAAATAACATCCGCTAACATGGGTAATTTAGTAGGTATAAATTTAGTACCTTTGCGCAAGACATTACAAATGTCCTCAGATAATAAAACATTAGAAAGATTAATCACACTTAAATCATCATGGTGCAAAGGACAAAAAACCTCATTATTAACGACATCTACGTCAATGTCCATGACATTCATATTATTGTCTGAATCATTGTCCAGTGTATTGTCATAAGCACAAACTAACCCCAATAAAGGGGGAGCAGTAAAAGTTCTTACTTCTATTTCTTGTGGTAAAAAGACGACTTCCCCTAATTCTTCCGTGAGCAAGTTTGCATATGCAAGTTCATCTTGTTGGTGCCTTGACCATTTTTTCCGGTCTCCACCCTCTCCGGCGAACTTTCCATGCCAATGTCTTCAAAAGATATGCTCTTCCGACTGCCAGTAGTCTCCATTGAAGAACACAATGAACCATCCTCACTCCTGGGCATGCGCATCTTAGAATTTTGACGATAACGTTGCCAAGTATACACTTCATTTTTTTCCAAAGTCCCTCACATCTCTGTTGAGTTTTTGTTTTTTCCTCCCCAAAACATCATTTTCAGCTTTATTGATCTTTTCATTTATATTTTTAAATGTACCATGAAAAACAGTGGGAGGAGTTTTATTCATGAGTTCTTCCTGCAACTCAACAATCTCTCTCCATAACTTATCAACAGTTCTGTTATTCCTTTTAATTAAAATCTTGAGCCAATTTAGGGTACATTCCTGTGTGACCTGCCCCTGCCTCCATTCCAGAAGCAGGTCACCCTCATCATCACCAAAACCTCCACCGGGCAGCCTATCAATGCGCAGCCCCCTCAGAGTGATGTTCATGGAAACATACTTTTCAAGCAATTTAGAGTCATAAAATACCATCACCTCCTTTTGACATCAAACGCTCTAACCGAACAAAATCCTCCGAATGTAAGTGAGTCACGCTGGCAGACTACAAATCTGATGCAGCAAATTTACGTTCCCTTTCCTTCACAAAATCAGTGAACAAAATATTTTCACCAACATAAATTCCTTCTGCATTAACGAGATTCCTAATGGAAACACCAAATCACCAACCAACTCTCTCCAACTAAAAACACACCAAAATTCCAAAGTAGACAGAAACACTGGAACACACGAATGGTGAAAAAAACTTTTTTCTTTAATAACAAGTCCTGGTACCTTGGCTATTCGCCTTCAGTGGAACAAATCACCATACAAAAAACATCTCCTTATATATTCATCAATCAATCAACTCATTAGTCAATTAAGGTGAAAAAATCTTCATTTAAAGTGCAGCATCTTCATTTGAAACTGACATTAATTTATATTCAAAATACATCTCAATATTGCATTCTTACAAATCATGTACACTGATAGAAAGGAATAATAATTTGAAGGAATTGCTAACCAGGAAGTTAGAGTATCCTATGGATTCAATGAGTGTAGGTATGCAATGCTATGGGTGTTGCTCTGTATGTAATAGGGCTAGATATTTGCATGGAGACAAAATTAATGGAAAAAAGTATCAAGCCTTTGAGAAATGTGATTGTCTGTCACAAGGGGTGGTCTACATTTTAGGTTGTGATTGTGATAAGCCCCTTTGGTATATTGGTCAAACTACGAGGAAAGTTAAAATCCGCATTTTAGAGCATTTGGGGGATATCAGGAGGAGGAATATGGATAATCCAGTGGCCTCACATTTTGTCAATGCACACAATGGTAGACTTTGTAGTGGATTTATTTTTAGTGTGTTGGCTTGACCACATTTTGATGCAGGGAATTTTAAAACAGAATTGAATAAATTAGAATATAGAATGATAGTTAATTTTCATACTTTATATCCAAGGGGCATGAATTTAGATAGTGGTGTTTCAACATGATAGTTTCATTCATATTATGCCATTTATTGTTATGAAGATTAAATTGTAACAAAACAATGTTTTGTGCATACTTATGAAATTCAAAAATTATGAAGTTTATTGAATCCTTTTTATCAGTGTAGCATGAAGACTGCAAATGTTCAGGTCCCAAACAATAAACACAGTTGTCATGGGCATCAGATAATGGAATTTTATGCCCACATTTACTACATTTCTTAAATCCTGATGGTTTATCTGCCATTTTGTCACACCAAACAACCTGTAGAAACAATCCTACTTTTAGAAGGCAATACAAAGAGGGAAGTTAAAGCAGAGAGGTTGAAAAAAATAGAAATAAACTACCCTTTTGTATTATTTTTACAGAAAAGAGGGAAAGGGGGTACCAACAATGGTATTTAAGAAATTACCGACAAGCGATAAGGGAAGATTGCCAGCAATGATAATGAAATGCTACCAATGGTGAGAAGAAAGGTATATTATTACTACTACTAGGTGCAGGAAGGATAAAGAAGAAAACTTTTGCTAATAGAAGAAAGTATAAATTAGAAGTAACTTACCTCCTCAAACTCGCACCTGAGAGCTGCAGCAACCAAGTCTGTACCAATGGAGGCAAACGAGATCTGGAAAATAAGGGGGACTACAGCATTATGGGTAAGGGAGGGCCTCGGGAGTTTGTAGTATCCACAAGCTGTCAAACAGCAGTTGAGTCAGATCCAAGGATCAAATCCAAATCCATATGTTGAGGAATGAATGAAAATTGACAACAGATCTGATTATATGTAAGAGTTACATATTTTAAGGTGAGTAATTGTTCATACCTCTCTGCTGTCCAGATTTGTTCAGATTATTGCCTCATATTTTTGATCTGTTTCTCATACAATTTGTGTTTTTCTGGAAAATCATTAAGGATTGAAGTCATTAAATAATGATAGACATTTGTGTTTCAAACGTCATATCCTTCAGAAAATGGCTGTCAATGCTAAACCTATTATTCTGACAACTTTCTAAGTTTATAAGAGCAATATTTAAATTCTGTCCCTATTTTTGCCTTTGATCAGATTTCTTATGCTAAGAAAGATAATATACTTGTTTCATTGGTTAATTATGGTATGTCAGTGAAATAGCTAGTAAAGGTAGCTGTTTAAGTTTTTGTTGATTGCCAAAAAACATGTGCATTTTTAGCATTCTGGATAAGTTGCCTGGATTGAAGCCAATTATAAAGTTTTTGTCAGAATTATTTGTAGATTAATGAAGCAGCCGAAAAGGATGGGGCCCATAACTGAGCCCTTCTGGGACTCTCAAGAAAATAGACTGAGGAGAGGGAAAGATATTGTTAGATCAAACTGTGAAGGTTCTCTGATGAAAATAAATAGCTTTAAAACATTCAATAGCCGAGCGACCAAAACTATATGTGGCTAGTGAAACTGATAGTGGCTTATGACTGGCACTGTCAAAATCCTTAGTATAGAGAGCACCAGCTAAATGGCCTTTATTAATGTTATTAACATAGAGTCAGTAAGCATTAGGAAGGCTCTCTCTCTCTTCTTCCTTCTAGGAATCCATGCTGATGGTGAGATAGTGTTATATTTGTAAAGGAAATCTGTGAGTTAGTTATATGTGGATTTTCCATCAATTTTGCTAAATATAAGAGCAAAATGTTTCTGTAATCGAAGGTGGTTGCTGTGCAGCTTCAGTTCTGAGTAGGAGTCATGGTTCCTCTTTCCACAGCTTGGGAAAGGAGTGTTACGTGATGGCAGGTGTTAAACAGATAAGCAATGAGCGGAGTGATCTTGTTACTGTATAACTTCATAAAGCATGGATAGAGGCCATCAGCCCCTACAGGCACATAAGTGGGAAGGGAATTTAACAGTACTCTGATTTCTTGATTAGAAATCTTTTTTTTTTTAAAGGGGGCACTGTTAGAAGGCTTTTGGTCATGAATTTTTTTGAGAGTGTTATAAATTCCATTACAAATTACTCAAAGGTAAAAGCTGAAGGTGGGTTAGTTATTTTTGAGTGGTGTATAAGGATACTGAATTTCTTCCAGAAATGCCTAGGACTAATAACTGATGAGGTTGAGAATTATGTACGTATATTGCTTTAAGTTGTTTAACTGATTTATAGGTTCATAGGTAGGTACTAGGCTATCGGCTCTAGGGCCTATACAAGCCCAGCCAAAAAGGTACCCTGGCTTTTGCCACCCAAGAAAATGATTTTCTTGTGCCACAGTTGAGCAGAGCCACAGAAGTGATCCCCGGGGTGAATTACCTATTCCCATCCAATCATTAAGATTTTTCTTGAAGAGTGCTAATGAGGAGCTTTGTTTGATATAGATAGGTAGTTTATTCCAGAGTATGGGAAGTGTCTGGGACAGGAATCTATCCCTCCAGCATGTTCTGTTTATTGTGTTAACAAGGTTTAGATCCCTAGAGCGTGTAGCTCGGACAAATTGGAATTTCTTTAAGTGGAGCATGTCCAACAGCTCTGGGTTTGACATAGCTTTGTATGTTAGGCAGAGATCATCTCTGAGTAGGCGATATGCGACAGAGTAAAACTGGAGTTTTTTGAGACGGTCTGCATAGGGCATCTGTTTGAGGCCAGTAATCCTCTTTGTGAGGTATTTCTGCAGCCTTTCCAGTTGTTGTAGATGTCTTGTGAGGTACATACCAAAAGGGACGTTGTACTCTGTTATGGGTCTAATGAGTGATGAGTAGAGGAGAACAATGACCTCTCTTTTTCTGAATGTGAAACCTTTTGTGATGAGGTGTGTCACGTAGAAGGATTTCCTGACTACTGTGGCAATGTGATTATCAAAGGATAGACTACTGTCCACCTGTGTCCCAAGGTCTCATATCACACTTTCAGTGTTAAGTATACTACCGCCTATATTGTAGTTCATGGGTACAGAGTTTTTACCAAAGGGGATGACAATGCACTTTTTGTGCTTTTTTAGGTTCATAGTTTCATAGGTGGGTACTAGACTATCTGCCTGAAGGCATTTATAAGCCTAGCCAGAATGTGTTGGCTTTCGCCGCCCCCTTAGATTAGTTCCCTGTGCCTCTGTCCAGCAGAGCCACTGAAGTGATCCCCGAGGTAAACTTTCTGTTTCCCATCCACTTGTCAAGGTTTCTTTTGAAGAGTGTTAGTGAGGAGTTTTGCCTAATATAGATTGGGATCTTGTTCCAAAGCATGGGAAGTCTCTGGGACAGGAATCTATCCCTCCAGCACATCGTATTTATTGTTGTGGTGAGGTTTAGATCCCTAGAGTGTGTGGCTCGAGGGGATAAGGTTTTCTTTAGATGGAGCATGTCCATCAATACTAGGTTGGACATGGCCTTGTATGTCAGGCAGAGATTACCTCTGAGTAGGCAGTATACAACCGAGTACAACTGGAGTTCTTCAGTCGAGCTGCATAGGGCATCTGTTTGAGGGCATTGATCCTCTTGGTGAGGTACTTCTGTGGTCTTTCCAGCTGTTGCATGTGTCTTATAAGGTACATCCCAAATGGGGCATTGTACTCTATGATGAGTCTGATGAGTGATGAGTAGAGGGGCACAATGACCTCTTTTAATCTGGATGCGAACCCTTTTGTGATTAGGTGGGCCACATAGAAGGATTTTCTAACCACTTTGGCAATGTGATTATCAAAGGAGAGATTACTATCTACTTGTGTCCCCAGATCCCTTATTACATCTTCCGTATTTAGGGGACTACCACCTATGTGGTAGCTTGTGGGTACTTTGTTTTCTCCAAAGGGGATGACTATGCAGTTTTTGGCATTTAACTTTGGCCATGATTTTGACACTAGGTATCCGTCTCAGTGAGACCCTTTTGGAGGATGTCTGTGTCAGCCGGAGAGTCAGTTATAGCCCCTAGTTTGCAGTCATCTGTGAACTTGGTCAGCCATAGTCCTCCTGTGCTTGCCTGTACCTCTGAGAAATATATGCCGAACAGGAGGGGCCCTAGGACTGAGCCCTGAAGGGGAACTCACTTTTTGTCTTTGGATATGTAAAGTAGTTCTCATGTTAGTGGGTCTGTTTCCAGGTAGTCAGGGCTACATCCTTTAATTTGAGTAGTGACCAAATCTCAGTAGTCATCCAAGGTGAATAGGATGATGTATGTACACGTTTTATTAATGATGTGAATATATCAAGAGGAGCAGTAGTTGGGATGGAAGCTGATGTGCTTACACATGTGGTGTGATAGAAAGCAGACCAGCTGCAGGATTTAAGGGGGTTATGGTATTACTGCACCATTTCCTGAGTCGTGGTTGCAAATGAAGGTAGACAGAGGTTTATTTATTTATTTATTTCCTTATTTTGCTTATCTTTTCTTGACTGGGTTGGTTCCACTAGGCTGGTAGCCTCTTTTCAGGGGAGACCAGAGGTAGTATTTATACCTACTGGGGGACATTTGGCTTGAACACCAGGGACATTTCTCTTTTCTTTTAGAAAAGTGCCATGGGATCGTTTACACACATTTGAGCTTCCACCATCTCAGGTAGATGGGGCCTTGGTTTAACATCTCATTCAAAAGACGGCACACTCAGGAATACAGCATCCCATAATGTTGCATTGCAGTGTCACTAATGGAGAAAGGAATCCAATCAGCTTGGATAGGAATACAATTCACAGCATTTTGATCTTCTAGCAAAAAAAATAAGAATGTTGACTGTTGAGCCACAAGCACTGGCATGTTGATATTGCATATTTGTTTCTTCATTTGCCTCTAATGGACTTATATTATTGTCACCTATATATCACAGCAAATAAAATAAATTATACATAGGGCAAGAAAAAGGTTGAAAGCAAATGTATTGGCTCCTAGTACATATTTGTCAAATGGAATTATTACATTAATCTTGTATTTTTTTTAAACCAGGCATGTATTCCAAAGTTCAGATTTTTTTTTAATATGTTTTCAAATTAAGTCTGACTTAAGTAAGACTTTACAGACTGCATAAACAATAAGCAGACATTGTGTCTTGCAAAAATTCAAAACTTTTTATTTTTTTCTGAAGACAGAATGTCATAACCAAAGACTGAAAATGTTAAAAAAAGTTATAAAAAAAAACCATATATGCACATACGTACAAAATTGTCGGTACTTTTCCTTTAAACCCCCTACCACTTCACGCTTAATGTATATAACACATGGAATGAATGGAACAGGGATCACAGCAGTAGTTGATACAACTGTAATCCCTTCTGTTCCACAAAGAAAGTTCCCTGTTAACATTTTCATTCATCCAGCTGCAGAAAACAATGCCCCATGACTTACTTTCTTTATGTTATAGTTAGCATTTGTGTCCAACTGTTGTACACATAATCATAAAAAACCTTAATGAGTCTTGAACTGCAGTGCAGACACTGCAGTGGTGTTATGAAGTAAATAGTTTCTTGTCAGTTGTAAGTAGCATCCCTCTTTTCTTCCATAATGAAAACATCACCCATCTTCCAGGACATTACTGAGATAAAAGCATCATGGTTAGGCAAATGCCTCATTTAAATATTTTAGCCAGTCTACTTCTAGGCAGAAAGAGGAGGCTGCACCGACCTACATGAACTAGAGTCCCTTAAATGTAACTGAAAGTCAATACAGGCTGACAGCTCAAATTGACGTGTGCAGACCACACAGCATTTACTGTTGTCTCGAAAACATGGGATCTCAATGTATCTTCCTTGTCCCAATTTGTCCATAAGCAAACCAAAACACTTTAGTAAACTTTGTGTTATCTGTAGGGATCACTGTTGATTTATTAAAGGGAAAACATCCAAATGCTTACTGCAAGTCAAGAACACAAACAATTTGCCATCAAGTATTTGTTTTCTGCAAGAGGACCAAGTGTTCATTTACTTCTTTAAAAAAATATATTTGGCTCTTTATTTTGATCTGCTTCCTATACTGTCATCCCCATTTTTACCTAATATAACCAAAATGTTTTTAAGGTACAGCATCCAATTTCTCTTAATATCTTCTTTCTCAGTGCTGTAGGAAAGAAGGCAATCCAAACTGCTGATGAAATACCGGCAAAACACAGCAGCACGAAGTGGTAGGGGTTTAACGGAAAAGTACCAAATTGTCTTTCACCTTTTTTTCAGAATTGCTCATTAGATGCTGCATATTGCAGCATTCTATATGCAAACAAGCTGCTATTGTAAGTGATTCACATTAAGACCTGGAAAAAGAAAAACAGATTTACTACTTTAGTCTGCATGTGTGTGTCTTGTCTGCCTTTGTGCTGGAACTGAGAAATTGTGTTGTCATCTGACTGACTCCAGTAAACATGAGGACTATTAGCAAAGCAGGGGATTCAGTTGTCATGGATATAGTAAAGCTGCGTGGTGGAATGCAAGAATGCTTTGTCCTTGCCATCACTCATGCTCAGTGAACCCTGTGAAACAAAACAGAAGTAAGTCCCAGGAATTCTAATTATTCATGCCCTTACAGTCAGTCAGCCCTTCCCCCATGCCTTTGTTTGGGAGAGCAGCCCTTAGTGATAGGTACTGGGGCAGGACTGTCTGTCGCAAAATGGTGAGGATGGGGGCAGCTGGAGGGGGTGATGTGTAACAGAAATGGTTAAAACATCCCAGAACTTTAACATTAAAGTAAAAAAAATAAACTAAAATGCCTTTATTGGTGACTTACATGTCCAGCTGTGAACTGCCTCTGGAAGTGAGTCTCTCGTCTGTAACCTAAAATTCCAACTTGAATGTGACTACAGCATGAAAGCAGAATTCGATTTTAATGTAAATGATGAGGTGATGGAAGCTCTGTACTGTCCAGACAAATGTTTACCTTACTGATTATAGTTTTACACAACTTTTTAAAGACTGTTCACACCACTGGATGTATTACTTAACAAGCACTGTTAAACTTCCACAAAACTATTAAAGGCCTTTTACCCAAGAGCTGTAAGACCTCTACACTGTCAAAAGGACATTTGCAGCCATCTGATTTCTAAACAGAATGACTTCCAACCTATTCAAACCAATATGTGTTCTCTACATAACTTAAGCACATCGGATGTCATACCTTTGTGTACTGTTAATCTGAAGTTAATCTGAAGTTAGACCGATAGGCTGTCACCAGTAATATGTGGCAAATATTTTATAAATTCAGGCTATTATTATTTGTAAACTGACGAAATTAGCCATGTAATGGCTGTGAAAATTAACTACATCCCCAAATTTTTTATTTGTGCTTTATTTTCCTTTCTTTGCATAGCTTGTTGCCTCACTAGTTCTTATTGACTGAACACAAAGCATTTACAATATTAAATACTAGTTCTGGAGTGAGTAAATAGCATGCAGATAAAAAAGCATGATAACACATATCACTTTTATTTTATTTACACTTTGTTAATCGGGTAAATGAACTGGTCCGTAAACCCTTTCATCCACAACACAGGTCATAATGGCAATGACAATGTTGTATCTTTCGGCTTTTCCCGGTTAGGGGTTGCCACAGTGGAACTCCGGTCCGCTCATGATTGGCAGTAGATTTTTACGTACTGAGTTGCCAGCCCTAACGTACAACCTTCAACGAAGGTACGCCAATTCACGCATGTCTCCACACAGAAGACGCTTTAGCTGAGAATTGAACAGGACAATGTCTTACTGTGAGGCGACAACGCTACCGCAGCACCACCACCGCAGATACCATATAACAAGTAAGAAATGCACTTAGGAATACAAAGAAAAAAAACACAATACTGCCATTAAGGCACTTGATGACAAAGACATGTGCATGTACAATAGATGTGACACTGAACAAGTAAAACATAAAAACAATATTTACAAGAATGCATGCAGTAAACTAATATTAAACTAGAATTGTATGTAAACATACCGCACAGTTCAAAGCAGTATAAAATGTTACTGCAGTGTAATAGGCTAGGAATCAGTAAGTGAATATTGCATTGCTGTAAAAAAGGTGGGATAATTATATTTGCATTACTGGTCTTGTCTTAAGGTAATACCAAACAGACTAAATCTGCATATTTTGGAATGGAACCACCAGCAGAATAGTGCTTACGCAGTAGTATACCATTGTGTTAGCCCATGTCCCTACAGCACTTGCATTTACTTTCTTTGCACAGATGGTCCCTGAGTGTTTTCTTGAAAGTCAGTAGTTGTTTTATATCCCTAATATTCTCTGGGAAGTTGAATCAAGTATAATCAGAAGCTATGAAGACAATGAAAATATTTATTGTTTCGGTATATCTGTTAATGACAGAATGGTCTCTAACTGTGCTGTAACAGCATGACAGCTGAAATGTTACATTATCAATGTAATCAGCAACATCCTGAGTTATTAAGACCAATATTCTTTTGTATAATTTTAATCACAAACAAAGTGGATTTGCATTATTTGTACTTCACTCTACTCAAAGTTCTCCCACTACTCTCCCATGCTCATTTACTCCTTTCATAGGTTCATAGATATCTACTAGGATAATGACCGCCATGGCCTTTATAAGCCTAGTCACATAACCCATCCCCATTGCATCCCCTTGTAACATGTGCATCTTAATTGGAGGGGTATGTTGGTTAGGATGGATATGTTAGTTAGGAGGTTGCTAAAAAGTTATATGGGGGTATGTTAGTTAGGGAATGCTTACTCTCGGCCTCAGTCTATAAGAGACATGGGAGCTAGCCCAAGGATGAATTTATGATTTTGCATCCAATGGTCAAGGTTACATTTGAATAGGGTTAGGGATGGAATGAATGGGGAGCCTGTTCCAGAGTATGTAGATCCTTTGAGACATATATCTATCTCACCAGCATGTTCTATTTATGTTGCAAGCAAATTCATATCCCTTAATCTAGTGTTTCTGGAGCTGCTCATTTTGCAAATGTGCAAAAACTTCATCAGGGCTAGATCTAAGGATGCCTTATATGCCAAGCACAGACAACCTGTAGGATTCTGAGTATAGAGACAGGGCACAAAGGCAATCTGTATAGGACAATGTTTTAATACCCTGGATTCTGTTCATGAGGAACCTCTGTGGGCATTCCAACTGTTGCATATGCTTAGTAAGGTACATGATTAAGGGGGCATTATACTCAATGATGGGTCTGATAAGGGCCAAGTAGAATGGTACTGTAATTTCCTTGGATCTGGATGCCATAACTTACATATAAGCTGGATGCCATAGAATGATTTGTTGGGCAAAGGACAGATTACTGTCTACATATGTTCCCAGATCTGTAACTACTGGGTCAACTCATAGGGATGTCTTATCAAAGGAGCAATTTGCCTGGGTTGATGTTTTTCCAGAAGGCACTATACTGCATTTCTTTGCATTGAGTTTTAATCTGTGGCTTTGGCACCAATCATTTGTCTGTGTTACACCCTCTTGCAGGATGTTAATGTCATTTGGGGGAATTTATGACAGCTCCCAATTTGCATTCATCTACAAACTTGGTGAGCCAGCAACCCTTGCATTGGCCTTGGCCTCCAAGAAGTAGATGCCAAACAGGAGTGGACCCAGAGCGGAGCCTTGTGGTACTCTGCTGGTGACCTACCTCTTGGTGCAGAAGGTCTCACCAATCCTGATTTCCTGGGTCTTATCTGTCAGCCAGTTGGCAATCCAATGAACTATGTAGGGAATTATGCCAAGTTTGATGAGTTTGTCCAGAATACCTGAGTAAGGTATTGTATTGAGCAACTTAGCCAGCTCTAGTTAGGCAGTATGCTCTGTTTTCCCTTCATCCATTGTCTTGGTTACCTTCTCTAAGAATTCTACCAGGTTACATAGGCATCACCTTCCTCTGACAAAACCAAACTGTAATGGGTCCAGTGTCTGTAGGTTACCAATGTCTTTCCATGATAATTTGTTCCATGGATTTGCATATTGGGCTAGTCAGACTAATGGGTCTGTAGTTTTCTCTTTCTTTTTATTATAGTGACAGCAGTGAGTAGTCCTATTGGATGTCCTTATTACAAGATGTGACAAAAATGCTTGCCAGCCCCCTGGCTGTCTAAGGACACAAGGCTAAACATTCGATTAAGAAACAAACTCTGGTCCAAATGGAGAAAAACTAAAAACCCAATTGATCACCTACATTTTAGACAAATTCGTAATACCACTAAAAAATCCATACTCCTTGACAAAAAAAACTACTACCTCAAAATCCAACAGAACCAGCAAAACAATCCTCAAAAGTTCTGGTCCGGTATCAACAAATTACTCCACCCAGGACAGTCCAAAACACCTACCCCCTCTAACCTAACCCAAACCTCTCCCAACCAAATTGCCGACACCTTTAACAAATTTTTCTCTGAAACAGTCCAATCACTAGCAACTACCTTACCACCTATTTCCACCACTAAATTTCCCTCACTAACCAACTTGCCCCAGTCTTTTAACCTTCAACCTGTTCCAACATCTTTAATACACTCCTTGCTTCTTAAACTCAAACCATGTACACCATCAGCTGACCTTCTCCCAGCTGAATACCTGCAAATTGCAGCTGGTGTACTTGCCTACCCTATTTCTATCCTAATAAACAGAACTATCTCTGAATCTTATGTCCCATCCATCTGGAAAGTCTCCTATATCATCCCTCTGCATAAGGGAGGTACCTCAAATGAATTATCAAACTTCCGCCCAATAGCCCTTCTCTCTCCCCGTGCAAAAATTATGGAGAGATGTATCCACCGACAATTACTTCAGTACCTCCTACAAAACAACCTACTAGTTGACTGCCAACACAGTTTCAGGCCACACCATAGTACTACAACAGCTCTTCTATCCTTTACAGACTGCATTAATAAAAACAGGAATACTAACCTTCTATCTTCTGCACTCTTCTTAGACCTCTCAAAGGCCTTTGATATGGTTAACCACCAACTATTGATAGGTATACTTGAATCACTCTCCCTTAATCATCAACTAGTAAAATGGTTCCACTCCTACCTTGAAAACAGAAAACAAGCTGTCATGTGGGAAAACAATCTATTTTCTCAGCTTCCTATCACCCTTGATGTCCCTCAAGGATCCATTCTTGGACCTCTCCTTTTCACAATTTTCATTAATGATCTAAAAACTTCCCTTCCCCAAACTACATGCATACAATATGCAGATGATTCGACTCTGATATGTGCCACATCCTCCCCTGCAAAATTACATACTAACACACAAACAGTCTTTACTTTAGTTGAAAACTGGTTCCATCAAAGATGTCTCCTCCTGAACCTGAAAAAAACTAAATTACTACTATTTACTCCCACACAGAAGTCCCCCTCTATCAATTTCATAGTAAAATCAAACAATGGCACAGAAATAGCCCCTGAAACCACCACCAAACTCCTCGGTGTAATAATAGACAACCATCTCAACTTTGACACACACATTAACTCAACTATTAAATCAGTAAATAGAAAACTTGGATTCCTCTATAGAATCAGACCATTTCTTACAGAGTCAACAAAGATCTCTGTTGCCCAAACCCACCTCATTTCCACCCTAGTCTATGCCTCCTCTATCTACACAAATCTATCCAAAAGCAACCTAAATAAACTAGCAACCGCCTACAACAGCATAGCCAAATTTGCCACCAGTGCCCCTTTCCATACTCACCACTGCCTTAATCTCAAACTTCTAGGATGGCTGGAAGTACAAAACCATCTAGTTTACCAGCAGCTCATTATTATTCACAAGATTCTACATCATCCTACAAATACTCCCATACTATGTAGCCTAGTAAATTCTTATAAAAACCTTCCTACCCTAAGATCTGCTAAAAAGCTACAAATTGCCACCACTAAATCCATTAACAAAACTGTGGACTGCCTATTCTCAAATGCAGTTGGAAATACCTGGAACAAACTTTCAACTGAAATAACATCCCTTACTTCCACCAACCTTTTCAAGAAACAATTGAAAAATTTCATTAAAACCAAATGACTTTGCCCCTGCTCCAAGCCTGACTGATGCTTTTTCTCCTTTCTTCTATTCTGACTCCCTAACTGAGTTATTTTTGCTGAAACCTCTCTACCTTCTAAATATGACGCGATTAAACATTTTTTTTCTCTTTTATTTTTGTAACTCCCTACTGTGCTGTGTGAATTTTTATGTACATTAAATATCTTTTTGTTTTTTTTTTCTGATATATATATATATATATATATATATATATATATATATATATATATATATATACACATATATATATATATATATATATATATATATATATATATATATATATATGTATTTTATAATTATATAAACTGAACAAGAACAATGTTCTTTGTTCATTTTCCTAAATGGTAGTTTAAAAAAAAATTGCTTTGCTGTAATATTTTCTGCCAATCAATTGTATACATATGTAATGATTTTATATTTCCACTTTTCTTGCGGACTATGTAGTTATTTTGTATTTCTACTGTTCTTGTGGGCTATTTAGGTTCATAGGTTCATAGGTTCATACTAGGCTATCTGCCCTAGGGCATTTATAAGCCTAGCCAGAATGTGTTTGGCTTTCGCCACCCATTTTAAATTTATTTTGCTATGCCCTTTTTCGAGGTTAGTATACTGTGCCTCTGTCTAACAGTGACACAGAAGTGATACCCGGGGTAAACCTACGATCTCCCATCCACTCATCAAGATTCCTCTTGAAGAGAGTCAATGAGGGACTCTGCCTAACCTGGACTGGGATGTTATTCCAGAGTGAAGGGAGCCTCTGGGTTATGAATCTGTCCCTCCAGCATGTCCTATTTATTTCAGTGCTGAGGTTCAAGTCTCTCGAGATCGTAGCTCGATGGGATTTGGATTTTCTGAGGTGCAGCATGTCCATTAATTCTGGGTTGGACATGGCTTTATACGTCAGGCACAGATCGCCTCTGAACAGGCGGTATGCCACTGAGTAGAGCTGGAGTTTCTTTAACCAGGCAGCATATGGCATCTGTTTGAGCCCTTTGATCCTCTTGGTGAGGTACTTTTGGGGTCTTTCCAGTTGCTGCAGGTGTGTGGCAAGGTACATCCCAAAAGGGCATTGTACTCAATTATGGGCCTGATGAGGGATGAGTAAAGAGGCACAATGACCTCCCTGATCTAGATGTGAATCCCTTCATGATTAGGTGGGCTATATAAAATGTTTTTCTAACCACTTTGGCCATGTGGTTGTCAAATGAGAGATTGCTATCAACTTGGGTCCCCAGGTCCCTAATTACTTCTTATGTACTTAATGGATTACCACCTATGTGGTAATTTGTGGGCACTTTGTTTTTGCCAAAGGGGATGACTATACACTTTTTGGCATTTAGCTTGAGGCCATGGCTCTGGCACCAGTTGTCTGTTTCTATGAGGCCCTTTTGGGGGATGCTTGTGTCAGCTGGAGAGTCAATTATGGCACCCAGTTTGCAGTCATCTGAGAACTTGGTCAGCCACAGTCCTTCCATGTTGGCCTGTACCTCCAAGAAATATATACCGAACAAGAGAGGTCCCAGGACTGAGCCTTGTGGGACACCACTTGTAACTGGTTTGGAGTCTGACATGGCTCCAGCAATTCTAACCATGTGGGTTCTGTCCTTGAGCCAGTTTGCAATCCATCTAGTGACATAGGGGTTTATATTTAAGCTGGTGAACTTATCTATAATACCCGAGTGGGGTATTGTATCGAAGGCTTTTGCGAGGTCCAGGCCTTGGTGACTGTTTCAAAGAAATCAACCAGGTTTAAGAGGCAGGATCTGCCCTTAACAAAGCCAAACTGGGTAGGATCCAGTGTTTGTAGGTCCCCAATATCTTTATTTATGAGGTCCATGATGATCCTTTCCATAGCTTTGCAGACCAAGCTAGTCAGGCTTATGGGGCGATAGTTTCCAGGATCCATTGAGGCACCACCTTTATGGAGAGGGACCACTGTTGCTGTATGCCACTCTTTGGGCACATATCCTGTAGTAAGGCTGAGATTGAACAGTAGTTTTATGTTTGGGTTTAGCTCTTCTTGGAGTTCATGTAGGACACAGCCTGGGACACCATCTGGTCCCATTGATGCTGTTTTTTGCTTTGGAGAGGGCGGCTCGTACCTGAGCATCTGAGATGTCAGGGGGGCAGCACTCTGCTGGGATAGATATTTGCCCTTTTGGTGGGGGGGGGGGAGAAGTCTGCGCTGAACCTGTCAGCTAGGATGTTGGCAATGTCTGTGGGTTCGGTGTATTTTTTGTCATTTTGAACTAATTCTGAGCATATCTGGGAATTACCACCCAGGTTCCTAACATAACTAAAGAAAGCCTTGTGATTATCCTTAGTGTCCTGTGCAATTTTTCTCTCGAAGCTGGCCTTAGACAATTTTATGTGTGCCCGTAGTTTTTTGCTAATACTGATCAGTGATGCCTTCCCTTTTTGGGATTTTGCTCTATCATTTAGTAGCTTCCTCCTTCTATTGTATAGTTTGTTTATGGATGGGGTCCACCAGACAGGACGTCTGCCTTTGGAGGATTGGGTCTTGGTTTTATTTGGGATCGCATGATCCATGCATTCCTGACAGTGTTCATAGAATGCCTTTATAAAGGATTCTGCAGTCTGGGCCATATTTTCCACAGGACCGGGGGCTTTGAAGGATTCCACCTCAGTTTTGAGGAGTGTGAAATTTGCTTTAGAGAAGTTTTTCACTGTGGTTTTCTGGGCAGGGGGTGGGGTCGGGATGTGAATATCCAGTGAGATTAGTTTATGGTCTGATCTTACCAGTGAGGGATACACTTCTGGTCTGGAGCATAGAGTCCCCATGTTGGTGATGATCAGGTCCAGTATGTTTTCCCCTCTTGTGGGAGTGGTAACAAGTTGTTCCATAGCATTTGAGTTTATAAATTCTAGGAACCTTTGGGCTAGGGTGTTGGAGCTAGAGTAATGCTCCCAGTCTATGTTTGGGTAGTTGAAGTCGCCCAATATAATGGTGTTTGGAGAGACCTTCATATTTTCCAGTGTTCTCAGGAAGGCCGAGTGGGGTTCCTGGGTTTGGGAGGGTGGTCTGTAGCAGGCTATAAACTGGAAGGCAGTTTTACCCACTGTTAGTTGCACATGGATAGTCTCTGATGCTTTGTGCTTTGCCACCAACCTGGAGGTGTGGGTATCTTTGATGAATATCGATACTCCCCTCCTTTTGTGGTTCGGTCTAAGTTTTGGGGCGAAAAGCATGGTATGAGGTATAACCTGGTAGTGATGGGGTGCTCTCGGGAGCCCTGAACCAGGTTTCTGTTACTGCACAGATATCGATGTTCTCCATGCTAAGGAGAGTTTAGAGTGCGTGCATCTTGAGGTTTAGACTTCTGGCATTGAGTAGCATTACTCTTAGTTTCTTATCCCTTGTGATACCTATGGAGGTGGGTTTGTCTTTTGAGCCTTGCCTAAAAAAGCACTATGGGGTAGCAAGAGCCTTTGCCAATATCCGAAAGCTCAGGGGTGACAGGTGCAAGCCATCCCTAGCGAAGCATCGTGGCTTGTCGAGCATATCATCCCAAGCTGACAGGCATTGGATCCCCTTTGAATGACACCAGTACTTAAGCCAATTGTTGAAACTGATCATCTTGTCTTCATATTGTGGCATCATTCTTGGTGAGGGTAAGATGCTACTCAAGGTCAGGGTCATACCGGCCTGGGCTACATGCTCAGAGAGCTCCTTTATGTCTCTTTCATGTAGTCCAGGGAGGTACGTCTCAGGTCATTCACACCAGCATGGACAATGACTGAGTCATATTTGTACTTGCCTTGGAGTGACCTGAGTGCTTGTGTTATGTGGCGGATCCTAGTGCCCGACAGGCTGCTCACCATGACCCTCTCCTTGTTCAGCCTGGTGAGCGGGACGTCAGTGTGCCTGACGATAGAGTCACCTATTACAAGTGTATCAGGTGTGTTGTTTAGTCTTAAGGGCTGTGACTGTTTGGCACACTGGCTTTGTGAGATATGTGTTGCATGTGTTTTGTTTTGGGGTAGCGGCTGCTTGGGTGTCTGCTTTGGAGGTCTCTGCTGCTTCGGCAGATCTTTATTTAGAGCCTCCGGGTATGTTTTGTGTGATTATGTGTTTGGTTTTCTGTCATGGTAGGTCTATGTGAGACTGGAATTGTAGTGAGTGTGGTTTCCTTCTCCTCCTGACTGGTTATGCCAGTACTGAGTTGAGAGAGCTTAGCCTCCAGTTTGGCTATATGGTTGCATCTCTCACATGTGTTGGAATTTGTTGGGAGGAGGAGAGGGTTGTCTGTGTACATGAGGCAGTTGTAACATTGCCTCAAGATTCCCAGAATCACCAGCTGGACTGGAGAGGAGATTGACAACTGACCTTTGGACATGCTAGAATAATATTGGGAATTCCTTAATAATTGAAAACCAGGGCCAGTGGGGAGTGAGGGTGTAGTGCTTTTAATTTTTAGTGCTGACTTATATAATTGCTTTAGTGAGCAAGTGCCAGGTAACTTAAGTGCAATATGTTACAGGTAACTTAAATGCAAAAACGACAAACAGTAACTTTCTTTCAAGTGAAACAAGGAAATAAGTACAGTAAGCAATGCAGATATCACTAGTGATCCACAGAAGCGCTGAGAAGCCGTATTAGGTGTAATTAGAGTTCCAGGGAAATAACAAGCAAACAAACAACAAGCATATAAACAAAGCTAGACTCAGCAGGCCTGGATCTAGTCTATGCTACAGCAAACAAGGTGTACCAATTTCAGTAAGATACAGTTCAAATATTCAGGCACTATTAACCTTTAACCAGAAATTCCCAGCTCAGAAGGGCAGAGTCCAGCCTCTTCTCCCACAAGAGTGCAGACCACAAACCTTCTTAATGTAAAATAACTGGCCTGAAGCCCAAGTGCTTAAACCAGAACTAATACACTTTAAGAATAACAGACACTGGGCTCTCAATCAGCAATTCCCAACTTAGAAGGATGAAAGCTACCTGTCCTGCCACCACAGTGCATGCCACAAACCTTCCTAATGTAAAACAACTGGTCTGAAGCCCAAGTGCTTAATCCAAAAGACTTAGAATGATAGCTACACTTTAATCAAGTTACTACCAAGCAGTAATAAATACAATTGAATACTTTAGAGAATGCCTGGATTAGTGCTCAAGTTACACAAACAAAGCTAGATCCAGCAGGCCTGAATCCAGTCTATGCCACAGCAAACAAGGCGCACCAACTTCAGTAAGAAGCAGTTCAGATATGCATGCACTATAAGCCTTCAACCAGAAATTCCCAGCTCAGAAGGGCAGAGTCCAGCCTCTCCTCCCACAAGAGTGCAGACCACGAACCCTCTTAATGTAAAATAACTGGCCTGAAAGCCCAAGTGCTTAAACCAGAATTAATACACTTTTAGAATAACAGACACTGAGCCCTCAATCAGCAGTTCCCAACCTAGAAGGATGTAAGCTACCTGTTCTGCCACTACAGTGCAGACCACAAACCCTCTCAGTGCAAAACAACTGGTCCGAAGCCCAAGTGTTTAAACCAAAAGGCTTAGAATGAGTTACACCAAGCAGTAATAAATACAATTGAGTACTTTTAAGATGATGCAAAAGTAAAAAAAGTAGGTAGAAACACAAGTACAGTAAAAGCAGATGAAATTTTTTTTTTTTTTTTTTTTGTATAATATTTTTTCTTTCTATTGTCTCGGAGCTTTTCTCCTCGGCCTCTACTGAAAATGGACATATATCCAGTTAGACTGGCCTGGTCAACAAATGTAAAATAAAATAAAAATAAAATAAATAAATAAAATTATTATTATGCAAAGAGACATAATGAAAAATCAATAAGACATGACATGTATAAATATCTATTATTAACTACAAAGAAATGTTATTTTCAAAGCATGTATTTTTTGTATACATACTGCATAAGCATATAGAGTACAGGAGCACAAAGTGTTTTACAGCTTTGAAAGCCATAAAACACTTAAAACTTCACACAAGCAGCAGGCAGAATTGGTGTCCCTCTGAGAAACAAGCAACTTTAAAAGCTGTTAGACACTTTGTTCTCTTAGATGTGCATGTGCATGTGTGTGTGTGTGTGTGTGTGTGTGTGTGTGTGTGTGTGTGTGTGTGTGTGTGTGTGTGTGTGTGTGTTGACAGTAACATTCTGACAGCTTTTAAAGATGTTTTAGATTCTTGCTAATGTTCTGTGATGAACAGCACTGGCTGCTGTTACTCTCTTGAGCAAGAATAGAGTGTAACAGCATTGAGAGTTGCTTAACAAAACTTCGATAAGCATCTTTCCTGAGACAGAGCAATCTTTAACAAAGTTTTCTTTTTCACAAATTTGGAGTGCCATTGTGGAGCTCTATGTACAACAGTGGAGTTATGATCAGAAATCTGATCATAATCTACAAGCTTTGTTTATTATTTGCTTCAGTATTCACTTTAGGGGCTGTGATGATGTGAGGTATTGCCAGCTATGCCAGGATAAGTAGAGCAATGGATGTGTAACATATGCCAGCATAGCTAGCTGGAGTTTTCTAAAGAAATATATATAATTTGCATATCAAACTGATTTGTGCAGTGTTGATGTTGAAAATGTATTTGTAAAGCTGTGTGTGTTTAAAACGTACCAACACTAGGTCCTGCTGGACAGAAAAGAAATACACCTGTATGTCAGACTGTATTGTAACTGTCAAAATTAATATATTGTAACACAGGATACTGGAAGAGAAGAGTTTAATTTCAGTACAGCTAACTTTGAAAACTTGTATGAAATTAAATTCCTAGTTTAGGCCATAAAGATTGCATCTTACAGTTCTGATTGCAGCCGGAGACAAAATGTCTGTGAAAACCAGGACTAGGAATCCTAATGTAGTGTCTTTAGGGTTGAACTAATTGCTACCCTGGAAGGGTGGAAGTTTTAAAATGGTTTTATAGCTTCCAGATGCTTTAAGTGTGTGTATTATGACACATAGGTGCTAGATTCTCGTTCAGTCTTTAGTAAAGGGGGTAGTGTGGGAACTAGAGTCAGATGACCAGATGTATGTGATGTAATTCTGTAATCCAGTGCTGAAATTATGTTTTAATACTAGATGAGACAGAGGTATCAGGGCAGTCTGTTTTTGAAACCTGACAGAGAAGGAAGACCACTCACCAACTTCATATTGCCTTGCTTTAGTAAGTAACCAGAGAATAGTAATTCTTTAGATCAGTCAGGAAAATATAGTGAGATTAGTTAAGTACTGTTTTTCTGTATCTGTGTGAATCTATCCATCTGTATTATTTTTAATATTTCCTGTGACTGAAACTTTGGTGTGTACTGTAAAAAGATATTTAGTAGTTTCATGTTCTTTTATTATTTATTGTTAAATATAGTTAAACCTTTCATTGTGGCTGGTCTTTTAGAGAATATTTTAACCTTTTAAAGTACTTATATTTATTTGGTGACACTGTGGTTGGTCACTCCTGAAAGCCTTGCTGCATTGGTCAAACACTACCATTTGTATTAATATTAATTTTACCCAGGTGTGTGTGTGTGTGTTTGTGTGCATGTGTGTGTGTGTGTGTGTGTGTGTGTGTGTGTGTGTGTGTGTGTGTGTGTGTGTGTGTGTGTGTGTGTGTGTGTGTGTGTGTGAAAATCAAAGAGTGTGTGGGTCAGCTACTTGGAGCAGGGGCACACAGCACTGGTTTCACAGAGAGTGTGCTGGAGGACTTGGTTTGGAACACTCGGCTGAAGACTCATCTCTACAGCTGTGTTAGTGCGGAGTCCTATTGGGGGCCTGGAGAGAGAGAGAGAGAGAGAGAAACCCATCACCCACACTGAGTGTGTTCCTTGTGTGCTCTTAAGGGAAATTGTGCTTGGTGCTGAGAGTTGCATCTGAAAATACTCTGTGTATCTACTTCTGTTCCAAATGAACATCCCTCACTAGTGTCAGTGTAAGGATTGAGGCTCCTTGATTACTGGCCCAGAAGAGGGCGTCACATATTGGTGAGCAGTAGTGTGGACATTAATTGAACTTCTGTAGCCTATAGGCAGTTGTCACTGAGGGTGTGTGTACTCTCAGCAGTCACAAGGTAAACATACAGAATTTCATTTTCACAACAGTTTTATTTATTTTTTGTTAGTTTACCTTAGTCAGAGACAGCAGGCAAATATGTCAGCAGAGGATTATGGCAAGCTAACAAAGAACCAGTTGACCAAGGTGTATGAAGCCTAAGGACTGGTGCATGCCAACTTGACTAAAGAGAAAATGATTTCAGCCTTATTCACAGCTGCAGCCCGGACCAACACCAGCAGGATAACCAGTCTGGTGATGGGGATTGGCAGCCCTCAGAAACAGGACAGTTCACCTTTTCCTGAGAGGACTTAAAAATCAAACTGGAGTTAAAATGACTTGAACTGGAGGCCAAACATTTGTAATTAGAATCAGCACAGAGATTGTGGCATTTGGAAGTGAAAGAAAAGGAGAAAGACGGAATTAGAATTGGCAGAGAGAGACTGTGTCATTTGGAGGTGGAAGAAAATGAGAAACAGCACCAACATGATAGGGAGATGCTGACTCTTCATCAGGGTCATGGAGATAATGGGGAAGGGAATAATCAAACCCCGAAGCAATAAAGATCAGAAAAAATTTCTTCCACAGTTTACGCAGGGTGATAATTTCGATAGTTTTATTCATATATTTGAAAGAGTATGTAAACAGTATAATGCTGACCAAGGGCTTTGGGTATGGTTCCTGACCTCCATGGTAAAGCTGTAACTGCTGTTTCTAAATTGCCTGATACTGATTGTTTTACTTTAGCATAGTTGAAATAATTTTTATTGTAATGTTTTAAGTTAACACCTGAAGCTTACAATAAAAAGTTTTGTGAGCATAGACACAAGGCAGATGAAAGTGTAGATTATATTGCTGAGTTAAACACTTATTTTCATGGGTGGGTGAGTGAGTGTCAGGTCAGCACTTTTGAAAGCTTGGCAGACCTTTTGGTAAGGGAACAAGCCGATAGCACTTTGTCTGAAGACATGAGAATCTGGTTGGTAGACTGGGAGTGTAACTCTGCAGATGAGCTGGGGAAAAAAATCCTTTCTTAGCAAGCAGGGCATTACTGCACAAGAAGGGGATACCCAGTGCTGCACAAGGATATAAGGGAATGCCTGATGGGCAGCCTAAACTACCCCCAAAAAGTCCACCAGTAATAGAAAAAATCATTAGTATAGGTACTCGACCAGGATCAATAGTTAGATGTTTTAAATGTAACCAGTGGGGCCATGTAGCATACAGATGGCCATGAAGGCAAGGTGGGGGAGCCAGGAAATGGAAATAACAGTATGCCAGTGGTAAGTTGTCAGGATACAACAGGGGTACCAGACTATCACCAGAGTTTATATCCTAAGAGAGAGACAGCCTCTGACATAACCATTGTGAACCCTGCAGTGGTTAAAGAGGAGCAGTACTTGCTTGGGCAGTCCACTCCAGTCAGAGCTTTAGGAAGGACCCAATTCTAAATGCCTTTGACCAGTGTTCACCTTGACTGGGAGGATGGAAAAGGAAGCAAGCAAGTAGGTATGTTTGAGGGTATCCCTGCAGATGTCCTGATAGGGAATGATTTTGATCTCTGGCTTAGTCAACCTAAGTTACACTAATAGGGTAAAAGTCCTTCTGCTCTACTCCAGGTCATGTAGACTGCTGAGGGGTGTTTAGCTTATCACATGGTGAAAGACCCTGTCATTTGCAACCTCCTCCATCTTCATAAAAAAAATAACAGTCCTTAACCACTATCCAACAACTAACAACACCTGCTGGCATGACTGATTCCTGACCCTGCACATCCCGTCTTTGGAAGAGATTTCCTTTACACATCAAATAGATCAACTCCTTAGCTATTTGAAAACAAACCAAGATGACTGATGGGAGACCATAAGTTTATACTGGGAGTTTGTAGTAATGATCCTTCAACCACAGGGACCAGCATACTCATATGACTGCTCAGGTTAGTTGGATAAGATTCTCAATGGCTATGTGATAGTAAGCTTTGTAACAAACTATGAACCTAAAAACCCATGGATTATAATCCTAGCTAGCCTATATTCTCCTAATTCAGATAGTTATGATGTTTTTATAGAAATGATAGAATGTGTTAAGAATTACTCAGATATTGGAACACATGTTTTGATTGGAGGAATTTAGTTATATTATCAAACCACCCTAGCTAGGTTTCATCAGGCAATTCATCCAAACATGAATGACATGATTACATACCTCTGAACCTGGAATCATCAAAAATCTGGACAAAGACCCATGAAAAATAGGTACAAATCTGTAATCTGAGTAACATATAATCTGCATGCATAATTATGTAACCTTGTTCACTCCAGTGGAATTGTGGGATACCAACCTTCAAAGGTAAACTCAAGAGCAGACAACCAAAATATGGAAATATGGACCCTGAGGGCCTAGACCCTGTAGTAAATGGTAACAATTTTTTTAAATGTGTAGCAGTGATGTTGACTGGGAAGGGAGAAGATGATAAACGTTAGGATTTTGTTTTTGGTGACTTGCAGTATGTGGGTTTGTGGTAAAAGTAGGGCATTTAATGGAAGGCAATATTCTAATATTAGCAAAGGAATATTATAGTTTGCTACGACCTCCAAAAGTCATTCTCCATAACCTACTGATGAGTGGCATAGCTAGAGTTTGTGCCACCCAGGGCTGTCTTTGAGTTTGCCGCCCTTACCCTTTCACAAAATCATAATAGTCAAATAGGGTCCTCCCATACACAACCCTCCCCCCTGCAGCCATTCCAATGCCCCATTACTTGGTTATTTCACCCCATTTACCATAAACACTGTAATGTGCATACTGCTTTACTTGTACAATGATTATTTGGATTTCATTTAAAACTTTTATTTTACATTTTATAGCACAAACACTAATAGACATCTGCTAAATGAAGCAACGAAAATAGAATTAGCATTAAAACTTCTCTGCCCTTGAAACTCACATTCATTGAAACCCACGTTCAAAGAAAATGCAACTGACTAGTGTTGAATAAAGATTACCTTTGGGCTGTTTTCAAATCATAGTCCCCTTGCACATAAAACATACATGTGTTCTTTGATACACTTCCTGACTGTATTAAATTCTATTTCTTGTATAATGCACCACACTTGTTAGAGTGCATTTTAAATTCATTGTTTTGAACATTTTCCAGTAAGCAATGAAACAAAATGCATGAACCAATAATGACAAGACTGCCCAATTCAGAACATTTCCATCACAAAAGTCTGTTCAAACTTCTACAATCTACCAGTATCAGTAATATGCACAATCTCTGCAGAAGTAAAAGTTATCTAAATAATTCCACATTAAAGAGATCTGTAACTAATGAAGGGGTTGCTGCTAGCAAACAACTTTATATTTCATTGTTTCCTCGACAAATAAAGTGTCTGTTGCCCTTGAGGAATAAATTGCCTATGTTACATTAAAAAAATGATAAGCTAGGAATATTGCAGTAGGGAATGGATGACAAACTGATAACAAGTTCATAGCTACTAGGTATCTCTGCCAAAGAGGACATTATCAGGACTGCAGAATCCAGCCCCTTTAAAAGAACAACACAGTACAGCATCAACACTCCATCTACATACTGTGGGAGTAGAACCTATAGCCTTCTGCATCAAAAGCAAGTATTCTACCTGTTATGCCAAGTTTGTTTGTGTTATTAGTAGCACAAGCAGCACTAAACTTCTCTCCCCTTGAAGAACTATGCAGTACAAGAAATATGGAAAAATCCAAAATGTATTGGGGGGGGACAAAGGCACAAAAAATCAAGGAC
This sequence comes from Protopterus annectens, assembly GCF_019279795.1. Classification (NCBI taxonomy): domain Eukaryota; kingdom Metazoa; phylum Chordata; order Ceratodontiformes; family Protopteridae; genus Protopterus; species Protopterus annectens. The sequence goes on from NC_056731.1 coordinate 1,212,490,467, forward strand.
ACATTTTAAACATCACTTGTATAATCTTGGAAAAGTTGCTAGAATAAAATGTTTTGTGTTACCATGCATTTCCTGAAAGATAGTAAGACTGACACTTAAATGGCTTTCATTATTTAGTGAATTCAGTTCTCACTAATGTGCCAGAAAACCACAAATTTTAAGAGGAACAGACCAAAAGCACATTCAAGGCATTCTGTAAAACTTTGGACCTCCTTGAATCACAAGTGGTGGTGGTATGGGTAGAGAATTTAGGCTCTTGCTCCTTGTACTTAAGGTTTAGGATTTGAGTCTGAGTAATTCTAACCACCAGTTATACCCAACTGGGGAATTTTATGCAGACACACACACACCCTACAAACCATAAACCACTGCTTAAATAAAATAACAAATGAACCTCACACACCAACTCTGCTTAAATACATTAGCTGCTGCTACTGCTTAATATACCAATGAACCAAGAACCACTTTGCTTAAATAAAATAACACAAGGCCAAGTGTAATAGATTTGAATTAGAAAGCTAACAGCTAACTGGAGTGGTGGCCATTTGCTTAAATAAAATGGCTGCTACCAATACCAATGAGTGTTTTGAAACAGAAAGCGGAGTAGCCTGTTTTGTTTTCTTACCTGGGAGCCCATGGTATGTGGGTAGGTGCTGGGCAGACTGAAGCTTAATTTCACAGCTGCCATTGCTGCATTATTCCCTCCAACCTGACCGAGTCCAACAAAGTGGATATCATCACACACACCCCTGTAGGCTGGTGATACGTGGTGATGTCAGCCATAAATTTAAAGTTGTATTAACACAAAGAAGTAATAAGTAAAAAAAAAATCAGGAATTAAAGGGGCCACTCGGGAATTAGTGGCACCCATTATTTTGTCCTCAAAACCGGTAAATACCAAGGAATTCGGTACAGTTAAAAAGTGTGCATGATTAAAATCAAAATATCACAATGCTTAATATAGGGAGATCCCTGTACCCAATGAATATGGTTACACTTACCGCTGCAGAAACAGAAGGTGTAACTAGACTGTATTATTGGATTCTTAGTTCCTCTCTATCTCACTCATCAGAGACACACAGCATGCTTTCATCTGATTCTGACCCTTGCACAATCCAGGTGGAATTTGTAGCTGTGAGTTATTAACCTTTCCTGTCCCCGTGCAGATAGTCTTGTTTAAACACATGTTCATCCTGAAGCAATTGTGGATTTAAAAAAAAAGACTTAGTGGAAAAGTCAAAGAAGTTATAAACCAGCTACTGCACAGGAGAGGAGGGGGGAAACTGGAGGAGTCTCAGTCTTCATCCATAAGAGACTCATATCAAGGCTGTTAAGGCAGCATGATGCGCTAGAGTCCTTTATGTCCAGATAACAATCAGAAAGGTCCCCTACCATATATTAGCTAGCTATAGGACTCTCTCTATGACACAGGAAAGCTATAACACCTATGTACAGGAACTGAAATCAATCCATACTAATTCAAATAGCATTTTCCTATGTGATCTAATTTATCTCATTTTTAGGGAGGACAGTTGGTATAATGCTTAAGGTCTTTGCCTCCCATTTACAAGCTACAAGGCTCAAGCCTGAGCACTGGCCAAAGCCTGTTGGAATTTGCATGTTCTCTCTATAGAAAAACATACTGAGTGTTTCCACCTGAAACTCACGAAAGAATAGAGCTGCAGGTAGCAACATAGACTCTACATGGTGCCCTATAAGGGAAGAGTTGTCTAGACCAGTGGGTCTTTTTGGTCATCTACTGTGGTGCACAGTATCCTCAAGACAGGAGAACACAGATCACAGACTGCATGCTATGGCAGGGCTAACCACTCAATGGTGTAAAATATGCCTCTAGATGATTTGGTCGTGTTGACTAATGATGCCAAATGGGCATGGGTATTTGCCGGTGATAAGTGGCTGACCTATGCCAGGGACCCTAATGGTGGGAGAGGTGTATGTGCCCCTATTGGCCAGTGTGTGCCCACAAAAAAGTCCATCAGCCCTGGGTCAACAAGCTACTGGCTGGCCAATGTCCAGTTGTCCAACTTGGGTTACCTGGGTTAGCTATGTTGAGTGAAAGCTGGACGTAAAACCAATCAACCTACCAAACATGAACTAAGAATTGCTACACTCAGTGTAGATTCCCTGATAGGATGCAGCTTGGAAGTGGATGACATGATGGTAAGGAGGACACTGGACATCCTATGTATCCAGGAGACAAGATGGAAGGAGATGCAATGGAAGGGCAGTGTAGAAAAGCCACTTGGTTTGGGATCCAGAGTCTACTACTCAGAAGGTGGACAGGCTAGAAATGGTGTGGGAACTGTGGTGAGACAGAGGCTTCAGAAGGCAGTGAGGGATGTCATCAGAAATAGTGTCACAGTCATGGCAATCAGACTACAGCCTAATGATAAGGCAGTATTCATAATCTCAGCCTATGCCACACAAACAGGGTTGTGATAGTGAGGAAAAGAGTGCATTCAGGCAGCAGCTGTGGGACCCAATAGATAAAGCAGAGCAATACAAGTTGGCGTTGATAATGGGTGACTTGAATGCACATATTGGAACACACAGAACTGGATATGAGGACTGCCTGGTTCCATATGGATGGGGCTACAGGAATAAATAAGGACAGGCTCTTAGACTTCTGTCTGGCAAATGGCTTGATAGTAGCCAACACATGGTTCAGAGAAAGACATAGTCACAAGATCACAAACAAGAGTGACCAACATGCAACTCAGGTAGACTTCCTCCTAGTAAAAAAAAAAGACACTAGGGTAGAATCAGCAAATGCAAAGTCATCCCCAGTGAAACAGCTGGCCCACAGCATAAACCTCTGGCTGTCACTATCAGCTGTAGGCAGTGGTCAGAGAAGGCTCTAAGGTCAACAGAAACTAGGCTGAAGACCAGAAAGTTGGTTGAAGAGAAAACACAACAGTTCAAGGAATTCCTTAGGGCTCTAGTGCCTCAAGAAGAGGAAATATGTGGAGTTGCAAAAGAATGGCATCACTTCAAAACAGCATATGTGAGGACTACAGAACAGATATAAAGTACACAAGGAAGCTGATGGTGGAAAGTACAAGTTCAGGAAGTCATCAAAAGAAAGGACTCCAGGGAAAAGTGGGAGATAGAAAAGACAGACCAGGCTAGGAAGAAATACTGGTTGACTAACAAAGAAGCTAAGAAAAGAGTTGCAGTCACAAATAACAAGGTATCATAGGATCATAGGAAGCTACTAGGCTATTGGACCTGAGGCCCTTACAAGCCTAGCCAAAAATTTAGCCCATGTTCAGACAAGTCAGCATCCAATGCCCCTGTCCAGCAGGGACACAGGTAGAATCCCAGGGCTGTATTTCTTGTTCACCATCCAGTTATCCAGGTTGCACTTAAAAAAAGAGATAATGAGGTACTCTGCTTGATTTGGAGAGGGAATCTATTCCACAGACGAGGAAGTCCCTGGGACACAAATCTGTCCTGCCAACAAGTTCTATTGATGTCACAGACCAGGTTGAGGTCGCGTGTGCAGGTTACTCAAGTGGAGCTAGACTTGCGGATATGCAGCAGTCCCATCAAGGCGGGGTCTGAGATTGCTTTGTATGCCAAACAGAGGTCACCTCTGAGGAGTCTGTATGAGACTTGAGTAGAGGGACAGGGCTTTTATCCTGTCTGTGTAGGGTAGATGTTTGAGGCCATGGATTCTCCTGGTGAGGAACTTCTGTGGTCTCTCTAGCTACTGCATGTGCTTTGTGAGGTACATGCCAAAAGGGGTGATGTACTCAATAATGCGTTTTATAAGGGAAGAAAACAGGGATGTTATGACCTCATTGTCCCTGGATGATATACCCTTCCTAATGAGGTGGGCCATGTAGAATGCTTTCCGTACAACGGAGGCCATATGGTGGTCAAAATTCAGGTTGCTGTCAACCTGGGTAACCAAGTCCCTCATGACTGATTGCATGCTTATGACCTTGTTATTAATGTGATAATTTGTGGGGACATCACTCTCCCCAAACGGGATGATGATGTATTTTTTGGCATTCAGTCTGAGCTCATATTTCTCACACCAGCCATTTGTTTGTGTGAGACCCTCTTGCAGGATGAGTACATCACTAAGGGAATTGATGACGGTGCCCAACTTGCAGTCATCTGCAAACTTGGTCAGCCATAGCCTACTGGTTTTGGCCTGCACCTCAGAAATGTATATCCCAAACAGAAAAGTATATAAGAGGCACTCTACCACTTTCTGGAAAGTGAGTCAGTAGATAGCACAAAGCAACTATATCAGGTTCCAAAGCAAAGACAGAAAAATAAAGAAAATAATCAGACACTCTTCATAATGGATGCCAGCAACAACCTGCTCACCAGTCCACAGGACATCAAAGGCAGAAGGAAGGAGTCCTTCCAGCAGCTTCTGAATGAAGAAAACTTCACAGAAGCTGTACTTTCCCAGGCACAGTCTACAATGAGAGAAGTGGAGGAGCCCACCATAGAAGAAATAAGAACATCACTAAGGAAAATGAAGTAAGGGAAAGCAGCAGGCTCAGATGAGGTCACAGCAGATATGATAAAGATGCTGCGTGAGATAGGGGAGAAATGGCTCCTGGGGGTACTCATGCCAGTGCAGAGAGAAAAGTGTATCCCAGCTGAATGAGAATAAGCATACTAGTGTCAGTGTTCAAGAACAAAAGGGACACTCACAACTGTGGGCAGTACACAGGTATCAAACTCCTGTCACATTGCATGAAATTTCTGGAGAGGGTTACTGATAAACAAATATGCAGAGCAGTAGAAAGTAAGATGGGAGATGAGCAGGTCAGATTTAGATCAGGGGGGCATCACAACTGACCCAATGTTTGCAGTGAGACAGATAGTTGAGAAGAAGCTGGAGATAAGGAAACATTCTAGCTGGGTATTCCTAGATTTAAACAAAACATATGACAAGGTCCCAAGAAAGCTGATTTGGGCAGTCCTGTGGTGGGTTAAAGTCCCAAAAACATTGGCAGAATTAGTGAAAGTGATATACAAGGACCCAATGACTAAAATATAAACAGTGTTTGGGCTCACAGAAAGGTTCCCGGTGAGGGTGGGAGTGCATCAGAATTCATCTCCAAGACCACTGCTGTTCATAATGGTGATGGATTACTTTAGCAAATAGATCAGAAGGGACAGATCATCAAAGTTTCTGTATGCAGACAATGTGACATTACAGGCAGACTCTGAGCAAGAACTTCAGCAAAGAAGAGGAGAATGCAATGCAAAACTGATGGGACATGGGATGAAACTGAGTAAATATAAGGCAGTTTTAATGACAGCAAATGCAGGAAATCAGAAAAAGCTGAACACTGAAATAGAAGAGAAAATAGTGGAACAGGTTAACAGCTTCAAGTATCTAGGAGGGGTAGTTGAGGAGAAGACAAGTCTGAATGAAAAGGTCAAAGCTAGAATCAGAGGGGCTGCACCCAACTGACATAGAGTGTCAGAGATAGTGTGTGACAGAATGCCAAAGAAGGTGAAAAGTAAGGTGTACAAAACAGTAATGTGACCAGTACTACTGTGTGGTACAGACACCTGGGCATTCAAGACCAAGCAGTTGAGGAATCTAGAAGTGATGGAGATGAAGTGCCTGAGATGGGCAGTAGGATGCACACTGTGGGACAGACAAAGAAATGAGAACGTAAGAGCTGAAACCAAAGTAGCTCCAATTGTAGAAAAGATCAAATAGAACAAATTATGATACTTCATGCAGAAAAGCAGAAGACAATCTGATGAAGAAGATTTGAGACAGACAGGAAGAAGGCAAGAAGAAATAAGGCCATCCAGCAAAGAGGTGGATGGATTGTGTGAGAGAAGACCTGTGACAGTCAGGCATGAGTGTTGAAGAAGGCAGGAGAGTGGCATTGAATAAAGAGAGATGGCAACAAATAACATAATACCCCAACTCCATGTAGAAAAATGGGAAAAAAGGGGGTTGATGATGATTGATGATGATGATGATGATTATCTAATTTATCCAACTATAGACTGGGAAAACAACACCAATACTAGTGCACAAGCACATAGATTCTTTGACTTTGTCAATACAAATGCCCTGGTACAATTTGTCAGGATACCCACTAGAGTGAACAATATCTCGGAGCTTGTCCTTACTAATATGGAAACATCATAAACTATCCCTTGTGTATCTTAATTACTCATTAAGTCTGAAAACAAAACCATCTCCTTTGAAATAAAATTGAAACCAAACACCCCTCCCACCCAAGGTATCTATGGAAATTCCTCTAAGACAAACTATCTACTCTAAAGCAATACATTTTCAAGCTTCAAATCCCCACTAAACTTAGTTATCTCCACTGAATATACAAAAACATACACCACCCACACTATACCAGCATGTAAACAACTGTATAGATGCAACTGTACCCTGTAGAAACACATGCAAGACAAACCGCAGAAATAAACTCACATGTTGTTACCAGAAGCATAGCTGGTTCAACCAGTGCTCTGGGCCCGTAGCGTGAACCAGCTCTCACACCCTCTGCTCTTCAACTGAAAAGCGACAACAAAAAAAAGCACTTCACTGTAATAAGCTGATAAATTATCAGCTTATTACAATAGTTAGATATATGTCCCCCACACCTTCCATTGAAGAGCCAAAAAAATGTATGTTCCCTTTACTGACACACCAACCAGGTGACCAGATGTACAACACTCTCCCGTCCCTTCTGCTCCAGCCATTAGGGTATTGGAGCTGTGCCCTACCCCAATCCCTTCCTCAACATAATTTTATTTAAACTGTAGCAAACAGTTCAGAGCTTGTGTTTTAGTTAAAAATATATATTCTTTTTAAACTGTAGCAAACCTCTTGCTGCAAAAGTAGCAAATAGTTGCTACAGTTTATACATGGCCTCCATGGAGCACTGCAGCACTCTGGTTTTAGTTAAAACAAAAAACATTTTTTTTTACTTTTAAACTGTAGCAAATTAATTTGATATCTTGCTCATTTACTGTGATATCTGTAGTTAGTCAACTAAGTATAAGATTTGTTTAATTATTAAGTTGTATTTATTACTTGCTTTTAATAGGGTCTTGATATTATCCATTGATAGGTTTTGTAATTGGTAAAAATCCCATACCGTATGATTCTTTATTAATGGATAATTATGAAAGTTTAACATGGAGTTGGCTAGCTTTATATCAGGGTTGTTGTGTATTGGTTGTAGAAGAATGATAGTATCTTTTAGTTTTAGTGATGTTAACAATTTCCTGAAAATTTCACTTTTATTTATTAATCTGCGGTGGTGGTGCTGTGGTAGCATTGTCGCCTCACAGTAAGACGCTGTCCGGTTCGATTCTCAGCTAGAGCATCTTCTGCGTGGAGACATGCGTGAATGGGCGTACCTTCATTGAAGGTTGTGCGTCAGGGCTGGCAACTCGGCATGTAAAAATCAACTACCAATCATTAGCAGACGGGAGTTCTGCTGTGGCAACCCCTAACCGGGAAAAGCCGAAAGACACAACAACATTTCACTTTTATTTATTAAAACTGGGTGAATTTTTAATGTCTTGAGAGTTTCTTGGTTTAGGAAGGGAATAGTTCTAGGGTTAACTTTAGATGATATTATATTTTAGTGAAATAATTTAATCCATAGTGGGTTCCAGTCTTTTCCCAATGGGTCATAATTTGCTATTTGGATAATACGACTGACACTAATGATTTTATGGTACAGTTGGAAGTCCGGGAGGCCTAGACCTCCTGTTTCTTTGGGAAGCATTAGTTTATGGTAGCTGATTCTAGTGCTTTTTGGATACCAAATTAATTTTGCTAGTCGAACTTTTATCTTATTAAAAAAGGTAATTGGAATTTTAATGAATGTGGCATTCAGCTGGTATAAAATTTTAGGGAGTGTGAAGACTGGTAGAGATGGGTGAAGGTTGTCAGCCTAGCCAGATAGAATTGTGCAGATAATTCTATCATTTGTAAATGTGAAATGAACTTAAAACAATGTGGCAACATTGCCATCTGTTGTAAAGAAAACTAAGTCAAGCATTTCTTCTTGGTCCTTTGAAATTAAAATTATTTCATCACTGCCTTTCATGTTTACAAGTTGGCTCCAATCCGGCTAGATGAAGGCTTCCTGCCTATTGTTTTAAGGCTAAAGTTAATGACCAGAATGTACATGTGGAATGTCCTTTATTGCTCTAAGTGTAAAAGATTGTAAATGCAGTTTCTGTCAGCTTGGGAACTCCAGGAAGTGTAAAAAGATGATGTAATGTTTTAGCAGAACTGCAATTTCAATTTAAACAGTGAGAACCAGAGATAATTAAGCATTTTTGTCTTGATATCCAACTCATCAGCACTCTGCCAGTTGTCTTATGTAAGTTATCATAGACTTGTGTTTTCTTTTAGAGAGCTAAAAATTAGAAAGTTTAGACTGTTTTTCTGTGATGTCAGAACTGTACTACTGATTTATTTTAAGTATTTCTGTGTGATCTCTGAACTCTTTTGACTAGCACTGACTGTGTAGTAGAAAGTATTGTCTTGTGGTTTTAATTATTTATTATTAAATATTTTTAAACCTTTTAACTGTGGCTGGTTTGTGTAGAGATAAGTTAAGCTCTAGAGTACATTGCATATTTATAGAGTTTATAGTACAAAGCCACTCTAATAAGCCTTGACTGATTAGTCACACTTACCAATTGGATAATAATATTGCACAGTAATAATTGGACACCCTTTTAAGGGCCTTTGGGTAGCTGATAATATTAGCTGGGTGGTGGCAGTAATTACTACCGTACAGTCTGGGTAAAAGGGGCACAGCTGGAGAACCTGTGCCAGCCTTCCCCAGAAGTGTCTGTGTGGTTGTGTAAACTCTTATCTCAAAGTGTGTGTGTGTCAGCTACTTGGGCAGGGACACAAAGCACTGGTTGGACAGAGAGGGTGCTGGAGATTTTAGCTTGCCCAGCTAGGCTGGAGAGAGACCAGCCCTGGACTGAAAGAGATCTCTGTGTGCTCTTAAGGGAAATTGCACTTTACCGTGTGTATTTGTTATCCTTCCCTCATATATGAGATGCCCTCTCTGGTGTTAGTGGTGAGGATTGAGGCTCCTTGATTGCTGGGCCAGGGCACGGGCGTCACATATTAATTGGTGGCAGTGGTTGGGATATCCTCGCATATAATTTGTTTGGCAGCGGTAGGATATCCACATCACGTATTAATTAGTTGGCAAATATTAATTGGCTTGTAGTGGTGTGGGCAGAGTGAATCCTGTAGCTTGTGTACAGTGAGCTTTGAATGTGTTTTGTACTCTAAATCAGCCATGCAGTGAATACTCAGAGTTCAAATCACAATTGTTTTATTTCTTTTGTTAGCTTAGTTAGTCAGGGTGATCAGGCAGCATGTTAGCAGAGGAGTATGGAAAGATGACAAAGAGCCAGCTAGTGGAGATGTGCCAGGCTAGGGGACTGGTGCATGGAAACCTGACTAAGGCAGACCTGATTGCAGCCTTGGTTACAGCTGCATCAGAAAACAACAACCAGGAGGACAATCAGACTAGCATTGGAGATATAATTCCCTCAGAGAATGGACAGCTCAACCTTTCTGCAGTGGACTTAAAAATCCAGCTGGAACTAAAGAGACTTGAGTTGGAAGCCAAGTGTGTGGAATTAGAAGCAAATGAGAGACTGCAACATTTGCAGACTGAGGAGAATGAGAAACTGTTATGTCTGCAAGCTGAGGAACAAGAAAAACAGAGGCAGCATTAGAAGGAGATGCTGACTCTTCACCAGAGTCATGAAGGTAATGGGGAAGGGAGTAACTGGACCGCAGAAGCACAAACTGTCAGTAAATTTCTTCCGCAGTTTAAAGAGGGGGATAATTTTGATAGTTTCATTCATATGTTTGAGAGGGTATGTAAACACCCTTACTCCATGGTAAAGCTGTAACTGCATTATCTAAAATGCCTGACGTTGCATGTTTTGATTATACTGCTGTAAATAAATGTCTTTTAGAACTGTTTATGCTAATACCTGAAACATATAGGAAAAAGTTTTGTGAGCATAGACTCAAGGCAAATGAAAGTGTGAGTGAAAATGTTGCTGAATTGAGCACCTATTTTAATAGGTGGGTGAGTGAATGTCACGTCACCACTTTTGAAGGGCTGGCAGACCTTTTGGTGAGGGAACAAGCCCTTAGCACTTTGCCTGAGGACATGAGGATCTGGTTAGCTGATAGACAATCTGCTACTTCAGATGAGTTGGGGAAGAAGGGAGACCTATACTTGGCAAGCAGGGCAGCCTTGCACAGGAAGGGGACCCCCAGTACCGCTCATGAGTCTAAAGGAACCCATGGTGGGCAGCACTGACTGCCCCAACAGAATCTGCCAGTAGCAGGGGAAGCCACTAGTCCAGGTACATGTCCAGGAGCTAGGGTTAACTGTTTTGAATGCAACCAGTGGGGCCATGTGGCATACAGATGTCCACAGAGGCAAGGTGAGGAACCAAAGGTGAGGGAGCCAGTAAGTGAGAAAGACAAAATGCCAATAGTAGGTTGTCTTGAGACAACAGGGTTATGGAACTACCATCCTGCAGATGTCCTGATAGGGAAGGAGCTGGATGAGGCAGTACCAAATACTTATGCAGTTACCAGCGGTCAGGCTAAGAGACAAGCATGTGGGTCTGGTAGCCTGGGGAGACCCAGACAGACTGCATAATTACAGCCAGGACTGGTGAGGTGTTTACTTCAGGGAGGGAGCTATCCTGTAGCTATGAGACTGAAGGTGAACCACAGCTGATTGTGGGTACGGATGTTCCCTTGGACAGAGTGACTGCAAAGGTAGAGGTGAGTAGTAGTACCCAGGCTGACAGTGAAGCACCACTGTCAGAGGATTCCAGACTTCCTGTGGAAGGGGAGCTGGGAAGGGTTACAAGGAGAGAGTTGAGACAGGCTCAGCTCTCAGACCCTACATTGCAAGGCCTGAGGCAGGTAGCTAGGGAGGCATCTGATTCTCAAGGAAAGGGGGAATCTGTATACTGGGACAAAGGGTTACTATACAGAGAGTGGACTCCTGAGGGAGGGCTAGAAGGTGAGAGAGTACAGTATTTGGTAGTGCCTGCAGCCTACCATCTGGTGCTTCTAGCCATAGCCCATGATATTCCCTTTGCAGGTCATATGGGCATAAAACGTACAAAGAGGCATATTATTCAGAACTTCTATTGGCCTGGGATTTCCAGAGATGTAACAGGGTACTGCAGGACCTGTGAACAGTGCCAAAAGGTAGGTAAGTCAGGAGACAAGATGAGAGCTCCTTTGATGCCTTTGCCTGTGATTAAGGAGCTATTTCAGAGGGTAGCTTTGGATATTGTGCATCCTTTGAGTACCCCAAGTTCCACATGGAAAAAGTAAATCCTAGTGGTAGTGGATTATGCTACATGATACCCTGAGGAAGTGGCTTTGTCCTGCAGTGAGGCAGAGAAGGTGGTAAATGCTTTGTTAGAGATTTTCAGCAGGGTAGGTTTCCCAAAAGAAATACTGACTGACAGAGGTGCCAATTTCATGTCAGACCTGCTGGCTTGTCTGTGGAAGTCCTGTGGAGTGAAGCACATGAAGACCACCCCCTACCATCCCCAGATTAATGGTCTTGTTGAGAGTCAAACTCTACAATCAAGTCCATGCTATGGGCATTTGCAGATCAGTTTAAGAGGAAGTGGGAAAATATTTGCCCCATCTGTTGTTTGCTTACAGAGAGGTTCCCCAGGAATCCACAGGTTTTTCACCCTTCGAGTTGATGTATGGGCATAGGGTGAGGAGACCTCTAGATTTAATTTGAGATGAGTGGGAAAGTGAGTGTGAGTCTCACAAAGAGTCTGTTGTAGCATACGTCCTAAACCTCAGAACAAGGCTCAGGGAACCCATGGGCGTGGCCCAGGAGAACCTGGCAGAAGCCCAACAACAGGAAAAGGTGTGGTATGACAGGAATGCTCGAACTAGAGTATGCTGTGGGGCAGCAGGTAATGGTTCTCATTCCTGCCAGACACAAAAAGCTGCAAGCAGCTTGATAAGGACCCTACAAGGTGGTAAGAAAGGTGAGTGATGTTAACTACTAGGCAGATGGCAGCAGCACAAATTGTACCATGTTAACTTGATAAAACCTTACCATGATAGGGAGGCCCTTGTGCTGAGCATTTGCAGTGGATTGCAGGAGGAGTCTGAGGAAGATCTGTAGATTGATCTCCTCAGTGAGGCTCGGGCTGACACCTCAGTGGAAGGGGTAGCAATGTCCCAGCAGCTATCTCCTATCCATTTTCAAGAAATCCAAGCAGTGTTGCAGGAATTTGGGGACATGTTCACTGGGAAACCAGGGTGCACCCACCTGGTGCAGCACCAGGTGGATACAGGACCCCAAAGGCCTATTAAGCAGGCCCCTTATAGGGTGTCTGAGAGAGTCAGACAGACCCTAAAAGAGGAGGTACAGGAGATGTTGGAATTTGGGGTGATTCAAGAGTCCAACAGTCCCTGGGCCTCCCCAGTGATGCTGGTGCCAAAGAAGGATGGCAGCACCAGGTTCTGTGTGGACTACAGGAAATTAAATAACCACACAGAGTTGGATGCTTACCCCATGCCTAGGACAAATGAAGCCCTAGAGCAGCTGGGTGGAGCTAAGTATTTTACAACCATTGATCTTACCAAGGGTTACTGGCAGGTGCCTTTGATGCCTAGTGCTAGAGAGAAGTCAGCCTTTGTGACTCCTTTTGGCTTGTATGAGTTCACAAAGATGCCCTTTGGGATGAAGAATGCCCCAGCGACTTCCCAGAGGCTGGTAGATAATATCTTAGCAGGAGCAGGAGGGTTTGCCCTTGCTTTCCTAGATAATATTGCCATCTACAGCCATTCAGGGCCAGAGCACCTTCAGCATGTCAGGGAAGTGCTGGGCAGACTACAGTGGGCAGGGCTGACCATTAAGCCGAGCAAATGTCAGGTGGGTATGGCAGAGGTCTCCTACCTAGGACATACAGTGGGGAGTGGTAAGATAAGGCCAGAACCTGCCAAACTGGAAGTCATTCAGGCATGGCCTGCACCTGTTACTAAAAAGCAGGTGAGGGCGCTTTTAGGGACAGCAGGGTACTACAGAAAGTTCGTCCCCAGTTATAGTACCATAGCTGCTCCCCTCACAGACCTGACAAGGAAGAACAAGACAGATAAGGTAGTGTGGACCCCAGCATGTGAGCAGGCATTCCAGAAGCTTAAAAAAGCTTTGGGAGGACCCCCTGTGTTAGCCAGTCGAGATTACAGCAGAGAATTTGTTGTGCAGGTGGATGCTTCAAACCATGGGGTGGGGGCTGTACTCAGCCAGATTTCTTCAGAGGGGGAGGAGCACCCAGTGGTTTATCTCAGTCGTAGGCTCCAATCCAGGGAAGAATGCTATGCAGCTGTAGAAAAGGAATGTCTAATAGCCATAGTGTGGGCATTGCAAAAAACTTCAGCCTTATCTGTATGGAAGAAAATTCACTGTTAGGACAGATCACAACCCTCTAACATGGTTAAACAGAGCCAGCCAGCAAAATGCCAAGTTGCTAAAATGCAGGCTAGGGTTGCAAGCATATGATATGACAGTGTAGCACTGCAGTGGGATTATTTATTGCTGCGGTAGCGTTGTCGCCTCACAGTTAGACGTTGCACGTTCTATTCTCAGTTAGAACATCTTCTGTGTGTCGACATGTGTGAATGGGCGTTCCTTCACTGAAGGTTGTGCGTTAGGCCCGGCAAGTCAGCACGTAAAACTCTACTGCCACTCATTAGCGGACCGGATTTCCACTGTGGCCAGTTTATTTATTTATTTTACATTTGTTGACCGGGCTAGTCTAACTGGATACATGTCCATTTCCAGTAGAAGCCCGGGGAGATAAGCTCCACTACAGAGAAATGAAAAACTTAGTAATCAATATACAAAATAAGACTAAATAAAAATATTCATATTAAACAAGCAGATTTCAGGTACATCGACACAAAAAAAACAGGAAAAGATGACTAAATAGCAGCATTAATTATATAAAAAAAATAAAATATTACATAGTATTCTGTGAGGATAAACAAAAAATTTGTAGTGCAAGAATGCTTATACTATACAATATGTAGTTATAAAACATAGATAAATAGAATGACTAAGTCAAGAGAGGAGGCCGGTTAAGTATATACAAAATATAAAAGGAAAAAACAAATATATTCTTCAGTAGGAAATATAAAGGGAGACTCGGCACAGTGTAGTTTGGGAGGAAATCAGTATTTATAGGTAAAAAAATATATATATAATAGTTTATGAGTAGTGAGGGATAGGCAGAGCTAAGTTTAATTGGGTGGATAGTAGCTTAGTCAGGTTTAGTACAGGGGCACAACCAGTGTGTTCTAAGGTAGGGTTTTAGTCTATTTTTGAAGAATGATAGAGAGGGAAGAGAGGAAAGGTCACTAGGAAGAAGATTCCAGGTTTTTCCAACAGTATTAGAGAAGAGAGATTCACCAGCTTTGTTGTTAGGTTTAGAAGTATATAGAAGATTTTTGTGTGAGGAATGCAGTGATTTCAGATTTATGTATGGAGTGATGAGGGTAGATAGACTAGGAGTACAGGAAGGTTTATAAAGAGTTTTATGGGCGATGGTTAATTGATAGAATTTAATCATGTTTTGTAGTTCAAGCCATCCAAGCTGCTTTATATTTATGCAGTGGTGGGTTCTGTAAGGGTTACCTGTTGCAAATCTAGCGATGTTATTGTAGGAAGTTTCCAGTTTGCTGAGGTTATTTTTAGAAAGGTTAGTAAAATAGGTGAGGCATAGAGGAGGGTAGAGATCAGATGAGTATGTGCTATGGTTGCTCTAGCTGTAGGAGAAAGGTAAGATTTAATTCTATAGAGGGAGCCAAGGTTTTGTTGACAGTTTTTATTGTATTGTTGCTATGGATGTCAAAGTTCAAATTGTTATCAATGGTGATTCCCAGTAGTTTGGTAGATGTGTCGGGTGATATAATGGTGCCATTAGTGGATATAACTGAGAAATCAAGTGGAGAGGACTTGTGGGTCGGATTAAAGAGGAGGAGTTTAGTTTTTTTGGGGTTCAAAAGAAGACAACGTTGTGTAAACCATTGTTCAACTGTGTTAAATACTTTCAGGGTAAGAGAGAGAAGTTCAGATGTGGATTTGGCTGAGCATATAGGTGTCGAGTCATCAGCATATTGTATGCATGTGGCTTGGGAGATGGCTAGATGAAGGTCATTAATAAATATTGAGAAGAGGAGAGATCCTAGTATGGACCCATGAGGGACACCAAGGGTAACTGCTTGCGATGCCAATGCAGATGGGCTCTCAAGATAGGGAATGGGGTGAGGTACACTCAGATAGAACTAACCCACTCAAGCAGCATTTCTCAAGGGTCACTTGAAAAAATAGCTTGAGTTCTCGGGGGGGATGTGAAGACTGGTAGAGATGGGTGAAGGTTGCCAGCCTAACCAGATAGAATCGTGCAGATAATTCTATCATTTGTAAATGTGAAATGTTGAACTTAAAACAATGTGGCAACATTGTCATCTGTTGTAAATAAAACTAAGTCAAGCATTTCTTGTTGGTCTTTTGAAATTAAAATTATTTCATCCCTGCCTTTCATGTTTACAAGTCGCCTCCAGTCCAGCTAAATGAAGGCTTCCTGCCTATTGTTTTAAGGCTAAAGTTAATGACCAGAATTTACATATGGAATGTCCTTTATTGCTCTAAGTGTAAAAGAATGTAAATACAGTTTCTGTCAGCCTGGGAACTCCAGAAAGTGTAAAAAGATGATGTAATGTTTTAGCAAAACTGTAGTTTCAATTTAAATAGTAAGAACCAGAGATTATTAAGCATTTTTGTCTTGATATCCAACTCATCAGCACTCTGCCTGTTGTCTTATGTAAGTTATCTTAGACTTGTGTTTTCTTATAGAGAGCTAGAAATTAGAAAGTTTAGACTAAGTGTTTTTCTGTGATGTCAGAACTGTACTACTGATTTATTTTAAGTATTTCTGTGTGATTTCTGAACTCTTTTGACTAGCACTGACTGTGTAGTAGAAAGTATTGTCTTGTGGTTTTAATTATTTATTATTAAATATTTAAAAACCTTTTAACTGTGGCTGGTTTGTGTAGAGATAAGTTAAGCTCTAGAGTACATTGCATATTTATAGAGTTTATTGTACAAAGCCACTCTAATAAACCTTGACTGATTAGTCACACTTACCAAATGGATAATAATATTGCACAGTAATAATTGGACACCCTTTTAAGGGACTTTGGGTAGCTGATAATATTAGCTGGGTGGTGGCAGTAATTACTACCATATAGTCTGGGTAAAAGAGGCATAGCTGGAGAACTTGTGCCAGCCTTCCCCAGAAGTGTCTGCATGGTTGTGTAAACTCTTATCTCAAAGTGTGTGTGTGTGTCAGCTACTTGGGCAGGGACCCGAAGCACTTGTTGGATAGAGAGGGTGCTGGAGATTTTAGCTTGCTCAGCTAGGCTGAGATCTGGACCCTATAGCTGTGCCAGTGGGGAGTCTTATTGGGGACCTGTGGGAGCAAGGGAGCGACCACCCCCAGACTGACTGTGATCTCTGTGTGCTCTTAAGAGAAATTGCACTTTTCTGTGTGTATTTGTTATCCGTTCCTTATATATGAGACGCCCTCTCTGGTATTAGTGGTGAGGATTGAAGTTCCTTGATTGCTGGGCCAGGGCATGGGCGTCACAGGGAGTATGTTCATTTTGACAATTGAATCCTTCGACAGGGTAGAAAATTTAAGTTTTTCCCATCTGTTAATATTGTAAACTATATTAGACCAAGCTTTATAGATGTTGTTGTTAATCATATCTAATTGTGTATGACCAAAGAATATGCCTAAGTATTTCAGAGTATATTCCACTTTGATTTTATTCTCTGGAAAATAAAATTCCTTATGACCTAGGGGGTTTAACGGATAAATAATTGACTTGTTAGGATTAATTGCGTAATTTGATACTTTAGAAAATTTGTCTATAGATTCTAAGATTTTACCAAGATCAGTACTGGGGAACTCAAATATTAAGGTCATCTGCAAAGGCTGTGTATTTTATTTGGGTTTTTGATATTGAAATATAATGATGATATGTTTTTTTGACTAATAATAACAGTGCTTTGATATCAAATTAGCACAACAAATTCAAAAGATGCTTTTATACAAGAAAAATATGCTGTCAGACACTTACAAATTAATAACTAAAATTACATTTCAAAACACAATTCTGTTTTCAGAATATTGGGATGAAAAAAGTCGCAACATGACAGTAAACCAGAAGGAATCAGCCACTGAAATCACCATGAAATTAATACATTTTTAAGAAACTAATCTACACTCAGATCATGATCTTTAATAATGCATATCATACAACTGTCCATCTCAACAGATTTAATCCATTTAATTCAACATATTGTCCTTTTTGTCCCAATAAAGAAGCAGACATTCTTCATATTTTCTGGAGCTGCAAAAATGTTTATAAATTGTGGTGCTCATTAAGACTCCTGTTAGAAACAACAGGTTACTTGAAATCTACTCTGTCATGGGAAACTGCAATATTACATATTTTTATGGGCAATAACAGTAGTCTCACCAAACACATCATAATAACACTATGTGCCTTATTAAAATCTTACATAGCTAAAAACTGGTTGGACAGATCCAAGCTTACATGGACAGAGTATAAAAACATGGCCAAAAAACATATATTGACTAAGAAACTTTATACAAAAAGTCAATAGAACCTAGCATACTACCAAAACTATTGTAAAACCCTGAATGATATTTTATAATGAATGGTAAAAATATGTTATAGACACATATAGACCTTAAATATATTCTCTAGTCAAGAGTAGTAACAACATGAATCAAGATGACAACTTGTATATATGTATATGGGATCCGTGCAGATCCCCGACGGCATTTTCTGCCAAAGCAGAAGTCACCGAACATACTTAACCTAAAGTGCTGTTCACCGAAGCAGCACTTTTGGATAAGCATGCTCGTTGTGCCAGTCGCACTACGGTGCAGTTAAGGGAAAATTCCCTTTTCCCCACTATAGTGCAACCTCAGAGTGAGAATATAAAAGTAGGAGTGTGTGGGGGGCACAGCCCCGCACACAGGGGGTGTAGGGGGGCTCGCCCCCCTGCATAAAAGATTTATTGCTTTTTGTTTTTTTTTTCGAACGCACTTTAACAAAAGCACTTTTTCAGTGAAAGCGCTTTCTTTAAAGTGCGTTCGGTTATTGTAGATTTGGACTATTGAACTTTCATTCAGTAGTCCTAGATCCATGTATATACAGTATATGTAGCTTAGCTTTTTGTGTGTTTCTGTGTTGGTGTTAAGTTTCTGGACCATTTCTTACTGTATTAGATTTTCAAATCTAGGTGCTAAGGATTTCCCTCTCTCTTCCCCCCTTGGCTGACCTGGTGTGACTTAGTTTGAACTCAACATTTAAACAGATTGAACTCTACAGTTCCCTACAAAACGGTGTCTACAGGACTGCAATCAGTTTCTCTCAACATTTAAACAGATTGAACTCTACAGTTCCCTACAAAACGGTGTCTACAGGACTGCAATCAATTTCTCTCAACATTTAAACAGATTGAACTCTACAGTTCCATACAAAACGGTGTCTACAGGACTGCAATCAGTTTCTCTCAACATTTAAACAGATTGAACTCTACAGTTCCCTACAAAGCGGTATCTACAGGACTGCAATCAGTTTCTCTCAACATTTAAACAGATTGAACTCTACAGTTCCATACAAAACGGTGTCTGCAGGACTGCAATCAGTTTCTCTCAACATTTAAACAGAGTAGGTTGCACACACAAAAAGCATTTGTTAAGCTTTCACTTACAGTGCTTTGTAATTAAGCAGGTCACCATATTGGTCAGCCATAGGGCTCTTTGTTTCTACTTGAGTGGTTGCCTCCTTCACCTGTGACTGAAGTAAATTGACTCTTACATTAAGAGCTCTAATACTTACCTTATAGCTTTAGGACACCTTAGGAAACCTTGTAAACTGCAATAGCCTGACATTTGAACAAGTAACCCTTGTAAACATTCACAAAATTGTATACTGTTGGTCTGTCTTTCCTGCTAAACATAAGTGAAATTACAGTGCTGAGTTCAAGTAACATTAAAATTAAAGTACTGAGTGCAAATAACACAGTGCTGAGTGCAGATTTTAGGCCCTCACATTCAACTTATCTCTGGTGTGGTGTCTTGAGTCAATCAGGGTATTCCCTGTAACCACTCCCACTGCCTTATCTTTTCCCCACCCCCCTTTCCTCAAATATTTAAACTGCTACAATTCAGTACAGGCATCATTTTCAAATCTAGGTGCTTAGGATTTCCCTCTCTCTTCCCCCCTTGGCTGACCTGGTGTGACTTAGTGTAAGTTTCTTCATTGTATGGATCTTTTACTGTTTTTTTGTGTAACTGAATGACCTGCTGCTAAATTCTGATTCTGCACAGACTGCTCTATTTTATTTCAGTGGCTCTATAAGTAGCTAGTGACTTTACTAAATTCCTGTGGTAATATTTGTGTTTAAACTGAACCTGTACCTAGAGAACGTGTATAATCAGAGCTCCTCCTTGCTGCATGTGTTTTGTAATGTTTAAATTGCACACACACATTGAAGAAGTGCTTTTATGACTTGAATAACTTGGGCTAGCTATACCTGAAGTGCTTTTACTGGCAATTTTCCAGTTGTACAATTGTGAATAATTGATTTAGTTTTTCTGGTATATATTTAAAATCTGGCAAGTGTTTATTTACTGCATTGCTCTCTTGCTTAGGTTTCTTAGCTACAAAAAAAAAAGGAGAGGTTCATAGATTAGTACTAGGCTAAGTGCCCTTGTGGGCCATTTTAAGCCTAGACAATTGTCCCATGTGAGAATCAAACCCTGCACCTTGTGTCTGTAAGGTAAACACTGTAACCATTATGCCAGCCTCCCACCCCTGTTAGTTCATTCTGAAGTATGCTACTTTACCCTCCCACCAAACCTTTCTGAATGCATTATTATATAATAACTGCCTGTTGTTGCATTCATGCTTATCCTAGAATCTCTGCTTTTCTCTTTTCCTAGTTGAACTCTACACTTCCCTACAAAACGGTGTCTACAGGACTGCAATCAGTTTCTCTCAACATTTAGACAGAGTAGGTTGCACACACAAAAAGCATTTGTTAAGCTTTCACTTACAGTGCTTTGTAATTAAGCAGGTCACCATATTGGTCAGCCATAGGGCTCTTTGTTTCTACTTGAGTGGTTGCCTCCTTCCCCTGTAACTGAAGTAAATTGACTCTTACATTAAGAGCTCTAATACTTACCTTATAGCTTTAGGACACCTTAGGAAACCTTGTAAACTGCAATAGCCTGACATTTGAACAAGTAACCCTTGTAAAAATTCCCGAAATTGTATACTGTTGGTCTGTCTTTCCTGCTAAACATAAGTGAAATTACAGTGCTGAGTTCAAGTAACATTAAAATTAAAGTACTGAGTGCAAATAACACAGTGCTGAGTGCAGAATTTAGGCCCTTACATTCAACTTATCTCTGGTGTGGTGTCTTGAGTAAATCAGGGTATTCCCTGTAACCACTCCCACTGCCTTCTCTTTTCCCCCACCCCCTCTTTCCTCAAACAGGTTAAACTGCTACAATTCAGTACAGGCATCATTTTCAAATCTAGGTGCTTTGGATTCCCCCCCCCCCTTGGCTGACCTGGTGTGACTTAGTGTAAGTTTCTTCATTGTATGGATCTTTTACTGTTTCTTGTGTAACTGAATGACCTGCTGCTAAATTCTGATACTGCACAGACTGCTCTATTTTTTTCAGAGGCTCTATAAGTAGCTAGTGACTTTACTAAATTTCTGTGGTAATATTTGTGTTTAAACTGAACCTGTACCTAGAGAAAGTGTATAATCAGAGCTCCTCCTTGCTGTATGTGTTTTTTAATGTTTAAATTGCACACACACATTGAAGAAGTGCTTTTATGACTTGAATAACTTGGGCTAGCTATACCTGAAGTGCTTTTACTGGCAATTTTCCAGTTGTACAATTGTGAATAATTGATTTAGTTTTTCTGGTATATCTTTAAAATCTGGCAAGTGTTTATTTACTGCATTGCTCTCTTGCTTAGGTTTCTTAGCTATAAATCTTAGTTCATTCAGAAGTATGCTACTTTACCCCCCCACCAAACCTTTATGAATGCATTATTATATAATAACTGCCTGTTGTTGCCTTCATGCTTACACTAGAATCTCTGATTTTTCTTTTCCTAGTTGAACTCTACAGTTCCCTACAAAACGGTGTCTACAGGACAGCAATCAGTTTCTCTCAACATTTAAACAGAGTAGGTTGCACACACAAAAAGCATTTGTTAAGCTTTCACTTACAGTGCTTTGTAATTAAGCAGGTCACCATATTGGTCAGCCATAGGGCTCTTTGTTTCTACTTGAGTGGTTGCCTCCTTCCCCTGTAACTGAAGTAAATTGACTCTTACATTAAGAGCTCTAATACTTACTGATAGCTTTAGGACACCTTAGGAAACCTTGTAAATTGCAATAGCCTGACATTTGAACACGTAACCCTTGTAAAAATTCCCAACATTTTATACTGTTGGTCTGTCTTTCCTGCTAAACATAAGTGAAATTACAGTGCTGAGTTCAAGTAACATTAAAATTAAAGTACTGAGTGCAGATTTTTGGCCCTTACATTCAACTTATCTCTAGTGTGGTGTCTTGAGTCAATCAGGGTATTCCCTGTAACCACTCCCACTGCCTTCTCTTTTCCCCCACCCCCCTCTTTCCTCAAACAGGTTAAACTGCTACAATTCAGTACAGGCATCATTTTCAAATCTAGGTGCTTAGGATTTCCCTCTCTCTTCCCCCCTTGGCTGACCTGGTGTGACTTAGTGTAAGTTTCTTCATTGTATGGATCTTTTACTGTTTTTTGTGTAACTGAATGACCTGCTGCTAAATTCTGATTCTGTACAGACTGCTCTATTTCTTCAGAGGGTCTATAAGTAGCTAGTGACTTTACTGAATTTCAGTGCTAATATTTGTGTTTAAACTGAACCTGTACCTAGAGAAAGTGTATAATCAGAGCTCCACCTTGCTGCATGTGTTTTTTAATGTTTAAATTGCACACACACATTAACAAAGTGCTTTTATGACTTGAATAACTTGGGCTAGCTATACCTGAAGTGCTTTTACTGGCAATCTTCCAGTTGTACAATTGTGAATAATTGATTTTTTCTGGTATATCTTTAAAATCTGGCAAGTGTTTATTTACTGCATTGCTCTCTTGCTTAGGTTTCTTAGCTATAAATCTTAGTTCATTCTGAAGTATGCTACTTTACCCTCCCACCAAACCTTTCTGAATGCATTATTATATAATAACTGCCTGTTGTTGCCTTCATGCTTATCCTAGAATCTCTGCTTTTCTCTTTTCCTAGTTGAACTCTACAGTTCCCTACAAAACAGTGTCTACAGGACTGCAATCAATTTCTCTGAACATTTAAACAGAGTAGGTTGCACACACAAAAAACATTTGTTAAGCTTTCACTTACAGTGCTTTGTAATTAAGCAGGTCACCATATTGGTCAGCCATAGGGCTCTTTGTTTCTACTTGAGTGGTTGCCTCCTTCCCCTGTAACTGAAGTAAATTGACTCTTACATTAAGAGCTCTAATACTTACCTTATAGCTTTAGGATACCTTAGGAAACCTTGTAAACTGCAATAGCCTGACATTTGAACAAGTAACCCTTGCAAAAATTCCCAAAATTGTATACTGTTGGTCTGTCTTTCCTGCTAAACATAAGTGAAATTACAGTGCTGAGTGCAAGTAACATTAAAATTAAAGTACTGAGTGCAAATAACACAGTGCTGTGTGCAGATTTTAGGCCCTTACATTCAACTTATCTCTGGTGTGGTGTCTTGAGTCAATCAGGGTATTCCCTGTAACCACTCCCACTGCCTTCTGTTTTCCCCCACCCTCCTCTTTCCACAAACAGGTTAAACTGTTACAATTCAGTACAGGCATCATTTTCAAATCTAGGTGCTTAGGATTTCCCTCTCTCTTCCCCCCCTTGGCTGACCTGGTGTGACTTAGTGTAAGTTTCTTCATTGTATGGATCTTTTACTGTTTTTTGTGTAACTGAATGACCTGCTGCTAAATTCTGATTCTGCACAGACTGCTCTATTTTTTCAGAGGCTCTATAAGTAGCTAGTGACTTTACTGAATTTCTGTGGTAATATTTGTGTTTAAACTGAACCTGTACCTAGAGAAAGTGTATAATCAGAGCTCCTCCTTGCTGCATGTGTTTTTAATGTTTAAATTGCACACACACATTGAAGAAGTGCTTTTATGACTTGAATAACTTGGGCTAGCTATACCTGAAGTGCTTTTACTGGCAATTTTCCAGTTGTACAATTGTGAATAATTGATTTAGTTTTTCTGGTATATCTTTAAAATCTGGCAAGTGTTTATTTACTGCATTGCTCTCTTGCTTAGGTTTCTTAGCTATAAATCTTAGTTCATTCTGAAGTATGCTACTTTACCCTCCCACCAAACCTTTCTGAATGCATTATTATATAATAACTGCCTGTTGTTGCCTTCATGCTTACCCTAGAATCTCTGCTGTTCTCTTTTCCTAGTTGAACTCTACAGTTCCCTACAAAACGGTGTCTACAGGACTGCAATCAGTTTCTCTCAACATTTAAACAGAGTAGGTTGCACACACAAAAAGCATTTGCCAAGCTTTCACTTACAGTACTTTGTAATTAAGCAGGTAAATTGACTCTTACATTAAGAGCTCTAATACTTACCTTATAGCTTTAGGACACCTTAGGAAACCTTACAAACTGCAATAGCCTTGCTACGTTCACCCTCGCTACACTCGGGCTCTCTTCGCTCCCCTCCCTGCCCCCAATTTCCTCCCATCCCCAGTACCTCTAAATTTATAGTACTATAGCCACTCCCCCACTTTCTAGATCCTATCTGCTTTCATCTGGGATAATTCCACCACCCCCATTCTACCACCTACATTTTAATAGCACCTATTAGCTTTCATCTGGCATTCTCCCATCCCCCTTCTAGTACCTTTACCTCACCACTCTATCTTCTGGTGTTGCATCACCAGGTAAAACAGTTCCTTAACTCACTAGCTGAATCACAGATAATGATATACTCCTCTTAACTGCCCCTCTTGTTCACACCCTACCTCCTTACCTTGTATGAAAACCAGTTTCTTACGGGATTTCATGTCCCAAAAGGCCATACTATCACCCCAGCTGTAAATCCTTCCACCTTCAACCATACCTACAGTTCCAGGTCCTATCCAACATCTTGTTCAGTCTATCAACATCTCAACCCCAGGCACATTAGCTCTAGATCCAAACACTACCACAAACTAATAAAGAAATTCCTGAAGTTCATCACCAAGTATAGACTCAACCTAATACTTGGTGGTGATATTCACCCCAACCCTGGCCCACTCGCTTCAGATACACATACCCCCTCTACTTGCAATCTAAGCTACAAACCTACAATTAATAGGCCAACTAACTCTCTCCTAGTCTGTCATCTCAATATTAGAAGCATTAATAACAAGGTACATGAATTGCATGCACTTCTGGATGTCCACTCCCCTGTGATTCTCTGTTTATCTGAAACCTGGTTAAAACTTAACACTAAAGATAATGAAGTGTTACCACCTGGGTACAACATACACAGGCTGGATTGTGCTTCAAGGAAGGGGGGTGGGGTAACTATACTCTATAAATCTGAGTTGAATGTTACCATAGATGTAATACAACCTCCTCAGATTAATAACTCAGAGATTCTTGCCACCAAATTGCAACTTAATAAAAATAAATGCATTAATATCATCTGTATGTACATTCCCCCAGGTAACAATATATCTACATTTGAAGATATCCTGCACTGGCTATCATGTCACTACCCCCAAGAAACCCTACTACTTGGAGACTTTAACATAGACTGGGGCACCTTTTCCTCAGAATCCCCAACCACCCATGTTAACCTGCATGCATTTAAACAAATCATATCCACCCCTACCAGAATAGGTAAACCCAACCAAAAAGAAAGTATACTTGACTGGGTACTCATAAACAGTCACCCCCAATTGTACACCTCTGGTACCCTCCTTACTGGCCTAAGCGATCTCCTTCTCACATATGTAATTAAGCACAAAACCATTAATTCCCAACAACCCTTACTCAGAAAGGTTAGAAACAATAAAAACTTTGACCCTGCCAAATTCCAACAAGAACTAAACTCATGTAATTGGTCTATTCTAAAACACCTCCCCTTAGAGGAAGCAGTAGCATACTTTAACAACAAATTCCTTGAGATCCTTGATTTGCATGCACCTGTTTGTTCAAAGAGAACCAAGGCAAAAACTGCACCATGGCTTTCTATAGAGTCTAAACTCAAAATTACCCTTAGAAACAAAGCATGGGCTTTATGGCATTCTTCTAAAGACCCTCAAGATCACATTAAATACAGGCAATACAGGAACAAAACCAAAAAATCAATTTTACAAGACAAAAAACAATACTACTGTAATTTACAGACAGTAAATCAAAATAACTCTCAGAAGTTTTGGGCAGGTTTAAATAATCTACTACATCCTGGACAAACTTCAACCCCAATCCCTGCTGCTACTATTGATAAAACCCCTGAAGATGTTTCTGATAGTTTTAACCAATTCTTTACTGAGACAATTCAAGCCCTAGCTAGCCAACTACCTCCTAGCTCCCTGGTCCTGAAAGTAACACCCCTAGAAACCTACTGCGTTCAGCTTCCAACCAGTCACCACTTCACTTATCCGCACCTTGATCAAAAAAAACCCACTACACTTTCTGCTGATCAACTCCCTGCCGAGTACCTACAAAAATCAGCTGGATGCTATTGCTTACTCCGTCTCAATACTAATCAATCAAATCATAGTAGAAGCTAAAATTCCCACCATCTGGAAAATATCCTATGTAATCCCACTTCACAAAGGAGGCAGCTCTACTGAATTTTCCAATTATAGGCCAATAGCTATACTCTCTCCACTTGCAAAGATTATGGAAAAATGTATTCATAGACAACTCATGCACCACCTAATCCAAAATCGCCTTATGGCAGACACTCAGCATGGCTTCCGTCCTCATCACAGCACTACTTCAGCCCTCCTAGCCTTTACTAACACCATAAACCATAATCGCAACAATAATTATATATCCTTAGCCCTCTTTTTGGATCTTTCCAAGGCATTCAATATGGTTGATCATCAACTTTTAATCCACACCCTGCAAACATTCTGTCTAGATACTGGGGCCCTCCAATGGTTTCAATCCTACCTGAATGGTCGACAGCAGGCTGTCCTCTGGCAGAACAAACTCTCTAACCTTCTACCTAGCACCCTTGGAGTACCACAAGGCTCTATACTAGGGCCCTTGCTGTTCTCCATCTTCATTAACGACCTTTATACTGTCATCCCAAAAGTCAGCTGTATCCAATATGCCAATGACTCTACTCTGATTTGCTCAGCCACATCTCCAGTAGAGTTATGGTCAGCTACCCAGACCACCTTTAATACAATAGAAAACTGGCTTTCTGAACATTGTCTGATCCTAAATCGCAAAAAAACTAAAATGCTGTTATTTTCACCAACATGTAGGTCTACCGCTTTCACCTTTACCATAAAATCAAATGATGGCACAATAATCTCCCCTGACCCATCTACAAAACTATTAGGTGTCATCATAGACAATAATCTAAAATTTGACCTACATGTTAACCAAACTATCAAAACCATCAATAAAAAAACTAGGGTCACTTTACAGAATAAAAGCCTTCCTAACCCCTCCAGCTAAGATTGCCATAGCTCGCTCTCACCTTCTTTCAATCCTTCTGTATGCATCCCCTCTACTCTCGAATTTAAACAAGACTGTCCTTAACAAACTCTCAATTTGCTACAACCACATTGCCAGGTTTGCCACTGGACTGCCTTTTAGGACACATCATTGCATCAATCTAAATCAGCTTGGGTGGGTTGAACTACCCAGCCTAATCCAGTATAACTAACTGATTATGGCCTGTAAAATCCTCTATAATCCAGACAATACTCCTGCACTTCACCTCCTATAACAATCCTAGACCGCTTTGATCCTCTAACAAACTACTAATTCAGACTAGCAAAATTAATAACACAGCCGGTGATTCTCCCTTAGCAAACTCTGTAAGTAGATCCTGGAACTCTCTTCCAGCTGATATTACCTTACTTTCCACATTAGGTCAATTTAAAACTAGACTCAAACAACATTTGTCACTTAACTGGCTATGTCAATGTATCAAGCCTGGCTAACTCTCTCTAGAATGTGTAAAAATCTGTTAACCAGTTTACTGTGTAATTTAATTTAATCCTGACTTGTGCTCAGGATTAACTGTAACCTGTGGAACTTGTTTAACTTGCTTACTTATGTAATCTCTGTAAATAGTCTGTTTGTAATATGTAATGCTGGTATTATGTAATGCTGTATCTGCTTACACTTGGAGCTTTTCTCCCCGGGCCTCTGCTGAAAATGGACATGCATCCAGTCGGACTATCCCGGTCAACAAATGTAAAATAAAAAATAAAAATAAAAAAATAAATTACCAGTATGTGCAGGTAATTTGTTACTTTATAATCTTACCTCTTGATTGAGTCACAAACATAATCTCAACTTTAAGGTAGTTCTCTGCTGTAGACTCTATTCTAAATTGAAGTATGTTTCATTAAAATATCTAAATGTCTAGTTTTAATAATCTGCTCATATTGTGTAAACTGTAACATCAAAAGTATTTTGCTCTGATTTTTGCTTTGATATTATGGAAAATAAATAAAAAGACATTTGAAAAAAAAAAAACTGTAGCAAACTGCTCACTACAATATTACGAGCAGTTGCTACAATTTAGACCACACATGTAGTGCTACAGCACTCAGGTTTGACTGCAAATGCAATATTGGTTTTTAAAAGCTGGTATTGCATTAATGAAAGATTAGGATCATCTAGTTGCTCCCCAAAACACTCTGCATCCAGGGCATTTGCCCCTCTTGCCCCATCCTAGCTAAGCTACAAGTTGGTACCATAATATCAACAAACTTTACAAAAAAAGGAAGAGAAGTTTGATCAAAAGTAAGAAGTAATTCACAAAATGATGAGTCCTTTTTACTGAAATAAGCAAACAACTCAGGAACTTAATAATCAACCATACCCAAGTTCAAGGATAAAATACCCACCCAAACCAAAGACAATTACAAGACCTTTTTTTTAGTTATGTTCATGATCTTAGAAGTACAATGTAGCAATGCATTGAGCTGATTGTGAACAATGTTGGTTACACTGAAGCTGAAGATATAGGTAACATACTGGCCAATAAATTCACCTCAGACTTTACCCATCTCTCACCTCCATCTATCCTATGAGCTATACCTGAAACTGACTCACCTTCAGCTATCACTTGAGACCATGTCCGTAAAGCACTGTCAAAAGCTAAAAATACTGCATCAGTGGGTCCAGACAATATCCCTGAATGCATTTTAAACAGCATAAAGCTCAATTTAGCCACCACCCCAGCAACACTGTTCAACCACAGCCTCCATACAGGTTTTATATCAAGCAGATGGAGAATAGATATAGGCATTCCCCTGCATAAGGGAGGACCTTCCACAGAACCAGGCAATTACAGATCCATATGTCTGACCAGCCTAATACGCAAAGCCATAGAAAGTCTGATTATGGAACTAATCAATAAGGACATAAGGAACCATTAAACACTGGACATATCTCTTTTTGGATTCATCAAGGACAGGTCATCCTTTTTTAACCCAGTGGACTTCTTTGAAAGGGTCACCAAAGCAATGGATGAATGTAAAATGGTATGCATGGCATTCCTCAACCTGGCCAAGGCTTTTGACACAGTTCCTCACTCAAGCATAGTAGAAAAGCCAAATAAACTGGGAATAAACCCCTACAGCACCAGCTAAATTGTCAACTGGCTCACACATAGGATGCAAAAGATCAAAATAGGAGAAACTTCCTCCACAAAAAGACCTGTCACCAGTGCAGTCCCCCAGGGTTTGGTGCTGGGGCTTCTGTTTGGCATCTACTTACCTGAAGTAAAATCCAATACCAAAGGACTCTGACTGATGAAATTTGCAGATGAATGCAAGCTAGGAGCAGTTATTGAATCATCAAATGACTTAGCCATTCTGTAGGAAGGTTTGTCCAAAACAAATAACTGGTGCCAGAATCATGGACTGAATTGAATGTCAAAAAATGCATTATATTCTCCCTTGAGAAGTCATCTACCCTGGGGAACTACCACATTGACAATACATCCCAGAGAGTTGACCCAATTGTTCAGGATTTGGGAACTTATGTGGACATAGACCTAACTTTTGACCTACATCTGTCTATTGTCATAAGAAATTCCTTCTGTATTGCACAGTTTATAAGCAAAGAGATCATGACTAGATCTACAGACATCATTGTCCCCCTTTACCCAGCCCTTATTAGGCCAATCACTGAGTATAATGCCCCCTTTGGCATGTGTCTCTTGAGAACATGCAACAGCTGGAATGCTGTCAGACATATCTTACTTAAAGGATTCAAGGCATAAACAATATCTCCTACATGGACAAAGCTTTTCCACTATATTCGGTATCTTACAGACTGCTAAGAGGTGACCTGTGTCTAACATACAAGGTATCCTCCAACCAAATCCTGATAGACCTACTGCACATCAGCAAGTCAAATTGCATCAAAAATACTCGGCTCAGGCATCTTAACCTCTTCTACAACATCAACAGAATGGTTTGGAGGGACAGGTATATCTCACAGAGGATACCACTGTTCTGGAACAAACTCCCCATCCACACAAAACAAAGCATCTGATGTCAATTTTCATTCATTCTTCAACATGTGGGTTCAATTTTGATCCTCAGATGTGACTCAGCTGCTTTTTACAGCTCATGGCTATTGCAAACTCTCGAGCTCCTCCCTTACACATAATGCTGTAGTCCCCTTCCATACCTCAGATCTTGATTGCCGCCTTCACCTACGGACATGGTTGCTGTCAGCTCTTGAGCATTTAATGAGTTATAAAAGTTTTTTCCATGTTATACCTTTCTAGTATATTTTTATTTCTATTCTAATACTTTATATTTTATATAAGCTAGCCTCCATTATCCCTACAAGTGTTTTTGTGTGTACCTTGACACCATTGTTGGTAGTTTTTCTTTTCCTTTCTACTATGGAAAAAAAAAACTTTTCTACCTTAATCTTCTTTGCTGTTTAATAGCAGTATAATGGTTGAAAAACTTTCGAGTTTCTAAAAGTGTAAAAAGTATGGCCACAAGATCCCTTTGTGTGATGCTCACGACTCTTATGTCTATTGTCTGGGCCCTGCCCATTTGAAAGTCCCTTGTGAGATACATAAATCTTTTAATCGAAGAGCTTTTTCAATATAAAGAATACATTGATTTTGAAGGGACTTCTCCCTACAACTTTTTCAGAGTCACTGGCTAGAGCTCAACCCAACAAGCAGGCCAAAAAGAGCCAAAAAATGACTACCCAAACCATCTGGATCTTCTACTGCTTCTTGGGATCTCAGCAAGGAGCTGGCCTGCAAGATTTTTAAACAGTCAGATCCAAACACCAAATCCTCAGATTCATCTGCTTTGGATACAAGATCTACCTCATCAGATCTGGTTCTCTTGGAGCCAAAGAACTCGCCTGGACCCATTATGCATCCTCTCTGGACCTGATCCCCTCTCAGCTACATTCCTTCTTATTAGAGAGGTGCCAACATTCTAGATCTACCTCTTTAGCTTCTTCTTCTTCCTGTTCTTCCAGGAGTCTTACAGAGGCAGATGTGGACAGAATGATGAAGAAGTTTCACTAGGTACAGATACAGATGGGAGTTCTCCTGACTCCTACCCCTTTAGGTCAGGATACCATTACTAGTATTACTCCACCCATCTTGGCTCCTTCTCAGATCAGTCATTCAGCTTCAGAACCCTTGGATCTGAGTCTTCTGGGACCAACTGTATAAGATCTGAAGATGACTGTATCTTCAGATCCAGTACCTTCTCTGAATGGACTGGCTCCAAATGTGTCGAAGCTGGATGATTCTCGGAGCCAAAATGCTGCTATTGGCTCCAAAGTGCTAGAGCTGACTCTGAAGCTGTCAGAGCCATCTCTGCCCCATTGCACTTCTGCATTAGACAGCTTGGCTTCAATGTCTGCCTCAGGTGAACTGCCTTCAGGTCAGAGGGAGCTGATGGTCCAGAAGGATGTCTTCTCAGCTCAATCGGCTTCCTTCTCCCTGGGGCATTTAGCCTTTGAGGTAGTAGAGAGAGTATTCTCTTATAGAATTCAGACAGTTCCACCCCTCTTGGATTAACCATCAGGTTTCTAGATGTCTTTGTGCCATGAGCCTCATCACTCTACTCCACAGGAACAGCCAGCCCAAAATCTCCAGGCCAGCCAACAGGTTATCCTTATATCTTCCAATACTTCTCAGATGCACCCCAACAAAGAAGTCCCTAGGCACAGAAGATGCATGAGGAGGCACTTAGAGTCCCCTTGGGAGTCAGTCACAGAAGATACTGATTTCAATGAAGGGGAAGTGTCCTCATGATCACCACCTGATGACATCTCCTTTGGAGACATTTTGGAGATCCTTAAGCAAAGGGATGGTTGGTCTACCAATATTCCCAAGAGGAATCAGTATTCCTGGAGGTGTTTGGGTCTGGACCATATACTTCCTGGGTAACTCTGCCTGCCAAAGAGCTCATTGAGTTGATCTCTCAGTAGGCATGGAAGGAACCTGATTCTGTTGTGCTGATCCCCAAGAGACCAGATAGGATCCTGGCACCACCAAAGGGAAAAGAGTTTTGGAGCAAAGGAGCACCAGTAGATGCCATGATCATAGTGGTGGCTACAATGAAAAAAACCCATGAAGCAGATTTCATCTATTTATCCCTCTAACAGTGAGTCTAGGATGATGGACAGATTTGGAAAGTGCATTTATGCTTCAGTGGCTTTCACACTTAGATCACTGAACTATTTAGTGCACTTCACTAGACTTCACAGGGACTTGATTAAATCCAAATCCCCCTCAGGAGCAATAATTGCTGAGGCACAGACTTTTGTTGCATCACAGTTGGCTACCTTGCAGTCCATTACTAATTCTTCCATGAGGCTCATTTCACATGCAGCTGAAAGTACCTCGAGGGCAGCAGGATCAGGCATTTCCATTAGGAGGCATGCCTGGATGCACCTGTGTGATTTTGTGGAGCCCTCCAAATCCTCCTTCGCCAATGCACCTTTTGACAGAAGTTCCTTGTTTGGCTCTAAAGTTAAAGACACACTCTCCAGGTGTGATGGTAAGACCCTGTCTGCAGTGGGCATGTGTTTTTTGACTCCTCAAAGAACCTTCTCTAGAAATCAACAAGGTGGCCAGAAAATGTGGTTCAGAAAGTCCCAGGGTCCTTTCCATGATCCACATGGAGATAGTTACCCCAGGGTCAGAGGGGAGAACTCTAATGGAAGACGCTGCCTGCATGGCAGAGAAGACCCACAGAACCAGGGGTCCAAAAATTCCTTCACCAACAGACCCTATCAGCACTCCTGAAAGGAAGCCCAGTTGTTCAGCTTTGGATGCAGTCAGTGGTCATCTATTCCTGCACCAGAGAGGCTGGATAGACATTACAGAAGATACATGGGTGCAGAGGATTATTTCCAGAGGTTATATAATTCCCTTTTCCCTACCTCCCCCTTCAACAGTAAATGTAATTCATGATGTTCCACCCAGTCAGAGAAAAGTAGCAGCTCTAGAAATATAAAAGCTGCTAGAAAAAAAAGAGTCATGCAAAAGGTCCCTCCAGACCTGAAAGAATTCGGAACTTACTCAAGATTCTTTTTAGTCCCAAAGAAAACAATGGGATCTCAGCAAACTGAACAAATCATTTCAGTATACAATGTTCCAGGTTGTCACAGTTCAGTCAATTTTTCCTTTCCTGCACAAGGATGACCAGATGTACTCAACAGATCTTCAAGATCCATATTATCACATAAAAATTTAACAGGTGCTCCAGGAGATATCTACCCTTCTGGCTGGGAGCCAGTCATTGCCAATTCAGAGCACTGCCCTTTGGCCTCACCACAGCCCCCAAGGTGTTCACCAAATGCATGGCAATAGTAGTAGTAGCTCACTTGAAACTACATGGATTCCGAGTTCCAAGTGTTTCCTTACCTGGATGACTGGCTCATAACCTCTATGACCAAGCATCTACTGATCAAAGCAAGGGATTATGTACTCCAATTGGGCTCTCACCTAGGCATTGCAATCAATCTCAACAACTCAAATGCTAGAAGTCATAGGAGCCTTGTTCAATGCTGTATCAGTAACAGCCTCCCTTCTCTTGTCAAGGGTACAAACGATTCGATTTCAAGTCCAAATGATAATTCAAGCCACTTGATGTCAGTCTGGCTGATAGTACAGGCATTTGGGTCAATGTCTGCTGCCATAATTCTGATTCCACTGGCAAGATAACTTATGAGAATTCTTCAATGGACCCTGGCAACTCAGTTGCCCATCCTATACCAGCCCTTGCCCTCCCAGATCAGCATAACTCAGGCATGCAAAAGGTACCCCAGGTGGTGGATTTGCTCAGAACAGATTTTACAGGGCCTTCCTTTCATACTTTCTCAGCCTAAGGTCATTGACCATGGATGCATCCCAATTTGGGAATGGGAGGCACTTCTTGAGAAAGACAGTCAAAGGCACCAGGGCCCCAGAAGAGGCTATCACGCATATAAATATCCTGGAAATGAGAGAAGTCCTCCTAGCACTGCAGATCTTTCAGGACTCTCTACCTTTAGTAATTATTGAGATTCATAAAGGCAATATGTCATTAGTCTGGTACATCAACAAACAAGGAGGAACCAGATCTTAACCCTTATGTTGAGAAGCTCTGAGAGTGTAGCAATGGGCAATCTCATCCAATTGATTTCTGATAGCAATACACATTCTGGGGAAATTCAGCATGATAGCAGACAAGTTGAGCAGGTCCATCCTATTGCCACAAGAGTGGTCTCTCAACAAGAAAATGCAGAAAAGATATCCCATCAATGAGGCCAACCATGCTGCTACCTCTTTGCATCTCCTCTCAGCAACAAGTGCAGCATATTTTTTTGCCATGATCCCCCCACCAGGGGAGTCACCAAGAGATGTTCTCATCTGCGCCAATCTCCTCTGTGCTTACCTTCCAACTCCCCTGATCCCCAAGTTTCTTCAGAAAGCATCTTGATTGAAGAGCACAGTAATCCTCATTGTCCCTTTTTGACCTCATCAGGTTTGATTCCCCTTCCTTTGACCTCATCTACTTCACCTTCCATGGATTCTGTCTCACCCGACAGACATGACTCACCTGAATATTTTAGGCCTAAAGCTGACCACATCATTTCTCCAATTCCATTGACAGCTAGACAGTCCAGGTTCTCCTCCCCTGTCTGTCACATTCTTTTGTCTTCCCACAAAGCTTCCACTAGGAAGATTTACAAAAGTAAATGGAAAAGATTTGTTTTTGGGCATAACAGAAAATCATTGATCCCATTTTAGCACCAGTATCTGCAGTTCTTGAATTGTTGGCCTCTGTTTTTAAAAGAAGGAGACAGTTCATCAATAAAGTACATCTGGCTGCTATTTCTAATTTTCATGTCAAACTTGACAATTCTGCCTTATCTTCGTCACGATTCTGTAAGGCATTTATAAAAGGAACCTTTTTACTAAAACCTCCCTTTAAAGATCCTACTCCACCATGGGATTTGAATTTAGGGTTATAAGCCTTGACTCAATCACCATTTGAACAAGCTGCAAAATGTGAATTAAAATGTTTAACTTGGAAAACAATATTTTTGGTAGCCATTACATCTGCTTGGAGAGTGTCAGAACTGCAAGCCTTATCTTCCTAACCTCCTTATTTGATTTTTCATACTGATAGAGTGTCCTTACAAACCAATCCATCTTTTCTTCCTAAGGTGGTGTCAGGATCCAAAATGAATCAATCAACCTTCCAGTGTTATTCCCAAATCTCTCCAATGAGGAGGAATACATTTTACATTTGTTGGATGTTCACAGACAATTATGTTTCTATCTGAATAAATCTGACAAATTCAGAAAATCAGATCAATTTGTCTCCTTTTAAAAAAACAAGATTGGGAAATCCAGTTACCAAAATAAGTTTAGCTAAGTGGCTATTTGATTGCATTTCCTTTGTCTACAATAAATTGGGTTTATCCCTGCCAAAACCCTTTTGAGTTCATTCAACTAGATCCATGACAACCACTTCAGTATTTCTATCCAGATTTTCCATGGATGATATTTGTGCTGCAGTCACTTGGGCTGATCCTCATACTTATATTTCTCATTGCAAAGTTGATCTGGTCTTTAGAAGAAGAGCAACCTTCGGCTCAACAGTACTCAAGAATATCCTTTTTTTTAGAGTCCACCCAGGATTCAGGTAGCTGGGAAGTCAGATTAAAAAGTTATGTACTCACCATAACTTTCCATCGGTGTTGTCCATTTTCATTCTTTCTTAGCTCCCCTTCCTACAACCCCCTACCTTTCTTGTTTATAACTTCTGGAAGAATGAAAGGTTACTAGAGGAACCAAAGTTCTTCATTTTGAGCTCCAGATAGTGATTTCTTATATAATCTTTATTTCTTATATTGTTATTTAGCAATAAAAAGCAGCAAACAAGATCTGAGGTATGGAGGGGATTTCAGCATCATGGGTAAGGGAGGAGCTCTAGAGTTTGCTGTAGCCACAAGCTGTAAAAAGTGGCCGAGTCAGATCCAAGAATCAGATCTGAACCCACATGTTAAGGAAGAATTAAAATGGACAACACAGATGGAACATTATTGTGAGTACATAACTTCTTTTTATCCCGGTCCATATTCAAGTGCAACTTGGATCTGTGGATGGATAATAGAAAATGTACCCCAGGCTTCCCCTTGTACTACTCATGGACAGATGCAACACCTAAATGCTTTATCCTACTGAGTTATCTATGGTATGATCCCAGTTATTCTCAATAGGGGTAATATATAATTATTGACCATGGGATCAGTAAGGTGAGTCTAAAAGAAAATGAGATATGTTAATTCATGTACCAAAAGTGAAATTGTCTAGGCTTAAAATGGCCCATAATGGCAGCTCACCTAGAACTTATCTATAACCCTATGTCATCACATAGTCTAAATCAGAGGAACTAAGGGGAAATGGTACAACTCAAAAAAAGAAAGAGTTAGAACAAGTAGGTCAAAGTGGGATCTATCAACCCAGAATACACATTTAGAAAGAGATTATAAACACAACAAATGCAGCAACAAGGAAATGTGGGAGAACCTCAAAAAAGCAAAACAAAAGGTCAATGCATTCATATATTTTGGAAATTCAGCAGGAATGTTAAAGGACTGAGCAGTTTTATTCA
This sequence comes from Protopterus annectens, assembly GCF_019279795.1. NCBI lineage: Eukaryota > Metazoa > Chordata > Ceratodontiformes > Protopteridae > Protopterus > Protopterus annectens. Next base: position 1,212,527,083 of record NC_056731.1, read on the forward strand.
GCCATTTGGTTACTTCCCCTGTGTTATGGATAGCTAAGAGCATAAAAAAGAAAAAAAAGAAAAAACACTGTGTAATACTTAGTTCTTACATATTTTCCCTGTTTTTCTAGCAAGGAGATCAAATACATAATGAAAAAGTTATCATTAAGTTATATGAAGTCCTGTACCTTCCAGAAAAAGAGACAACTGCAAGCTTACTAGGTAAAGCTCATCTGCCCAAACTGACTTTGAGGGAGTGGCACATTAACAGTCCTCTGACACAATATGAAATTAAGGTCATTATGAATTCACACTTTTCAGAGAAAGCTTTGCTATCTTAACAGCAGATTTTACAAGGTCTTTATAGACATATCAATCCCTCTTCTGGTATAGCTCCTTCAAGTTTCTGTGGATCAAGTTATATTCCAACATTCCTTATTGATAATTAACAATGTGTTACATTCCAAAAAGGGCAAACAAAATACTGTTTATAAACAGTACCAACTTGTATCTCTTTTGCTTCCAACACTAAAAATCCTGGCAAAAGATATTGGTAAGAAGGATGGAAAGATACCTTGCCAAACTCAGTGACCCAAGCAGGGCATATCTGTGACAGATATAAAGGCAGGCCTAGATCATTTGCTCTTACATTTCAAACTTGGTCACTACAATTCCACAAGCAGTGTTATTTAATGATTTTCATAAAGCCTTTGATTCCATATACTGACAGCTTACATGCTATGCACTGTAGAGATGTGGCATAAATACACATTATGAAGACTTCTGTATATTGTTACATAACAAACAAAATGTATCCCAAGCTTGCACTAATGGACTCATATCTACCCAAGTGGCCTTTCCAATGGCAAACATCAAAGCTCGAGGACTACAGTTAGAAAAAAAAAAGATTCACTCAGTTTGCAAGCAACCGTGCCTTATGGACATTAAACCCTCAAACAAATATCCCCCATGCTCCTTAATGGACTCCAACAATCTATAATGATTTTATTCATGTAATGGGAAAGTTCAGCCTGGCAAGAAATAGATTTTCACTGGAGACTCAGGGAGAAAATATCAAAGAAACATGTCAACAAACTATGAACAATACCACACACAAAATCATATGAAGTAGAACTGATGCAAGATTAAACTCAACTAGTGTAACACATGTTGAAATGCAACTAGTTGTGTGGAATATCTGCAGATATATGGTTCAGATAAATGTGCTTACAAGAGACATGGTTAAAAGTGAGACATAGACAGTGGCTAGTCAGTAGAACTATATACTTTCTGGTACAGATTTTGCTAGATGGATTAGAGGTTAAAAATGGGGATAGGAACCAGTGCAATTGCAGTAGAGAAGAGAGGTAAGTTATTAAGCAGGGTAGTAAAGAAAAGGTAGCGCAGATAGGATTAGGATGATAAAATTTAGATTGGAAATTTGTGATAGAGGTGAGTACAGGATCATTAAGGTAGAGTGGAAGCAGACAGAAATATAGATGATAGAGATGAGGAAGTTGGTTAGAGGAGGGACTAGATGTGGAATAGGATTATCCTGGGGGTATGCAGGGGCATATATTTGAATTTTGTAGGTATTGGAATAACTCTGATCTGAAGGTTTGTTTGCTTTGTATTTGTTGCAATTGGACAGGTATTGAATTCCATATTTTGAAGATGTGATGTGAGTAAAGGGTATCACCAGTAGTGTTGTATGACTTATTTATATGTTGAAGTAGCTTGTCTTTAGAGCAAAAGTGTGTAAAAGGAGAACAGAGATGCAGAATGGGATCTAAATCACATGATTGACTTTTCAAAATATCAAAAGTCATATGGTCAAAATAATACAGAAATTTTAAAAAGCTGAAAAATTAAGTAACACCAGAAACAGAGTTTTTGTAAGAGGGGGCACCCCCACACCCCCTGCAAATTATATATACCAACTCTAAAATCACACTACAGTTAGGAAAACTGCAAAATCCCCAATCCCTACTGTTCCCCAATCTCAGTATAAACAATTCAACTTTTCAAAATGTCGGTAATACAGTTGGAACCATATGAAGTTTGACATTTTGAAAACTTGATCAAGTAAATTAGATCTGTAGAATGTTGTATAAAGCAGGACACTTAGTGAGTTTATGTATTAGGTCGTGGGTAACTGGAAGCTTGGGGACTGTAAGGTAGTGGTCTATTTCAAACCAGTTTAGTTGCCTGAGAGATATGCAATGATGGAATCTATATACATAGTTAGTGGTTAATCTAGTAATTTTATTGAAGTATTGCTCAAGTTTAGCTTTTAATGTAACCTGAATGTTTGTGAGGCTAGGTGAAGCATAAAAAAGCAAGGAGTAGATAGGCTGATACAATTGCTCTCCTGGCAGAGACATTGAGGAAGTTACCTTGCTCTATACACTACTCCTAGTTTCTGATTGGTCTTTTTTATGGCTTTGTTAATGTGAATGTCAAACTTCATGGAGTTGTCTATCGTGACAACTAGTACTGTGGTGCTTGAGACACTTTCTATTGGTGTACTGTTACAGGAGGAGATGTTAAAGTTGTTATTTTCTATTGTGATGGATTTTAGGGGTAAAGAGAAGTAATTTTTCTTTTTTTAGGATTTTATTATTAATTGAAAATTGTAGAGCCAAGCTTCAATCGAAGAGAAGTATTCTTGGATGAGATGTTGAAATTAGATTACACTGGATGAAGGGCAGATGAGGTTGGCATCATCTACTCATTGGATTAAAGTGGCATGCCTAGCTACAGATGAAATATTCTTTATAAAGATGTTGACTAAAAGGGGGCCCAGGATGGAGTCTTGGAAGACACCTACTCAGATGGGCAGAAATGAAGAAAAAGTAAATTGCCTTCTGACAGCTTGGAATCTGTCAGATAGGCAAGATTGGAAGCAGGAGAGGAATGTGGAGTTTGTGCAAAATTTAGTGGTGACAAATGGTATTGAGTGCTTTGGATAAATCCAAGAATAGAGTAGAGACTAGTTTGCCGGAATTACTTTTTTGGTTGATTGTGTCAACAAAGTTTAGTAGTACTGTGGCGATACTGTGATTGGGATTGAAACCATATTAGTTGGGTGACAGGAGTTTTTTAGCAGTTAGATATTGAAGAAGTTGAGTGTGGATGCATGTCTCAAAGAGTTTTGTCAGAGGAGGAAGGATAGCTATGGATCTAAAGTTTGAAAAATCTGTTGAATTACCGCCTTTGTGTAATGAGAAGATGTATGATTTTTTCCAGAGGCAAGGAACATATCCTTCTTGGATGGATCTGTTTATGAGTATAGATATGGGAAATGCTAGGAGCTCAGTGATAAGTTTTATGAATTCTACTGCAAGGTTGTCAGCAGCCAGTGATTTTGGTTTGAGTTTGTGGAAAAGCTGTTGTATGGTGCTAGTAGAAATGGGGTTAAGAGAAAAGGAAGATGAGTATGTTTCATTTGGGATATTAGAGGTAGTGTAGATTATGGTGCAGCTGGTAAGCAGTGAGTTAACTGCTTGAAAGAAGTGTACGTTGAATAGACATGCAGTATGATTAGGGGGAATACCAGGTGATGGGTTTAGCTGAGCTGTTTTATTTGGATTGAGGAGGTTATTTATGGAGGACCAGAACTATGTGGGATTTTTATGGTTGTTTGTTTATTTGCAATGTGGTGTAATATTTCTTTTTGTCAATTTTTATCCTCCTTTTTGCTAGATTGTAGAGTTGTCTGAAACAATCCTGGCTTTTGTTGGGTTTTTAGTGTTTTCTAATCCTTATCCCTATTTTTCATGATTGCTTTTGTGCTTTTGGTTAGCCAAGGAGACAGGTTAGTTTTCATTGTTTTTCTTCCCAGAGGTACCTGCTCATTTTATATACTTAGGAAGATCCTATTAAATTCTTGAACTGCATCACCTAGTGGCATTGATTTTAGTAGGCTCTAGTTTATTTGCATCAAAGCTGGACAGAAAGATTCACTGTTGGATATGAGTACGTTTCTTACTTGGTTGTATTAAGGCTCTTTGACTGGAATATTAGGGTGTCTTATGGCACAGGTAGGAAGATAATCACTTAAGGCATCAGGGAGGGTGCCTGTCTCAAAGAAGTTTACAAGTTAGAGACAAGTATCCTGAGTATGGTAGTTTCCTTTTTGTTGGACATGTTTATTCTGGCTGGGCTTTGGGTGGATTGCTGGAATCTATAAATATTTATAGAGGTGGAGAGTTAATGGAGCTGCAGTCAATATTTAAGTCACCCGGTATAATGGTTTCATGACGTATATTTGTAGGCACCCAAGACAGTATTTCTTCAGCTATTTGCCCTAAGAAAATGTACAGTACATTTTACAGATGGACTTGTGTCTATTGATTTTTAGGAAGGAACTGAGGATTTCTGTATTTTGGAATGAAGGTGTGATGGAGTGGTATAGAGAGGTGTACAATGTGTTTGTTGTATATAATAAGTACACCACAAGCCTTTTTGTTAGTACAGTCAGTTCTATAAATATTGTAGCCTGGTGGAAGGATTTCACTGTCTTTGGTGTAAGGTTTAAGCCATTTTTCTGTGACATCCAAGATACTAGGAAACTGTTGAGCTGTCCATGCATGAGGGCTCTGTTAGTGGATTATTTTTTATGCTCTTGGTATGCAAGCATTTAGGATTTGTAGTGGTTTTCTAGATTGTTCCAGCACTCACAGTCAACATCAAATATAATATATGCAATTTAGATATATTTTGGATAATGACAGCCTAGGCCATTTACCCTCATTAATTTCAGAAGGCAAAAAATGAAATATCATTGGACCTACCAGACAGGCTAAAATGTTCCAGTACCAAAACTGCTGTAATAATTAAATATCCAAACATGCCACTTGGTGATGTGTTTTCCCAGTTACATGAGTTCTGGAGTGAACAGACTTGATCATCTCCCTTTTTTAAACCAGTGAGCAAGGGATATGTTAGCATTTGTCTTTGCACAGTTCAATTTAGTACATGAATGGCAAGTCAGTCCTGTAAGGGTAAAAACAAGAGGTATTCTTCTTAGAAACTCATGCTGGTGTTCTAAAAAGCCAGACTACTCATGTAGACACATGACCTAGTCCAGTTCTAAAGTCAGAACATTATAAACTCAGACAAATGGGGCCCGACTGCTGGTAGAAAATTATTTGAGTTTTTGGTTATTTTACACTGACTCTTACACCATTCAGAAAGACAAATGCATTACAGAGCGGGCCCAGCAATTTGCTCTCACATTAAAGTTGAATTGTTTAGATACAGGAAAGCACTGCAAGGGGGTTACAGCAAATAATTGACTACTTATAGCTACCAGTATATTAAGACCCCACAACTGCACAAAGGTGTTACATTTGCAAACCAGTGGTGCTGCTGTTTCCTGATTTGGTGGACCATGTACCCACATAATTCTAAACACTGTGTGTTATGTACTGTTCAGTTTACACCTGCAAACACCATGACTGATAATGATTGATTTGGACACTATTATATTACTGTTCTTGCTAAATGGTTCTTGTTGGGTATAACTTTAAACATGTTTCTTATAGTCTCATACTTTGTAATGTCATACTTTTTCTTAACTGCATGTAGTCAATAAAAGTACATGGAATATATATATATATATATATATATATATATATATATATATATATATATATATATATATATATATATATATATATATATATATACACATATATGAGAAAATCTGTTTTGAGGCTGTGACTGAACATTAAACTTTCCAGCAGTGAGCTACTAAATGCAGTATTAAACAAATAAGGAAACAGGGCATTCTTATAACAAAGATTCTTCATCTATGGAATGACTGAGTGACAAACAGTACTTTTCCTAGTGAATATAAAATGAATCCTGACCTGGTTCATGAGCTACTCCAGAGTGTCAAGACAGTCTTGAATGGTAATCTGTATGAGCTCATAGAACTATGTACATCAAACAGGTGTCCTAGACCCACAATTTGCAGGGGTTTTTTTTCTTAGTATCATTTTGCCCCAGTACCTGCTAACCATCAAACCTTCCCCTATCAGACTTAAGCCCATGCACTTCCTCATGTCCAAATCCAGTAAGGGCAAGAGCTGACCAAGGGACCATCATTAAGGTAGCCATGTGGATTGCTTGTGTCCTCACCAGAATCCAAATATGAGGGTATTTTTTACTGAGTAGGATGTTCAATCCACATCATAGAGGAGGAGATCATAATGCCTTCCCCTTCCATAAAGTGCATGTGAGCTTGCACTTGCTCAGTAAAGACTACCACCAATCAGTGGCTTGGTGAGCCACATGTCAACCCCCAGGTCATGTGTCTTGTCCCTTCCTCTGAAGGATCATTACAAAATGCAGCTTCTCCATCCGCTGCCTACCGGATAGGCACACCCATCCTCTCTGCCAGCCATACCATTTACATCAAGCACACAAGCTGTTAATCGAACTCGGGTCACCTATTCCGTAATCAGGGCTTTACCCCCTCTATTTTAGTGGGCTGGTTAAACATTGGCATGTTTAATATGCTCATTCTAGTTTTCTTTTACCCACAATATTTTAAGCTGTGGAATCAGATCTTAAAACATTTTTTGCAGCATTGTTAGAATACCAGAAAGGCGTAGTAAGAAAATTACACTTTTTACTTACTCCTCACAGCACTTTACAGAGATATCTGTATTCTTAATTTTTATTTTATATACCTCACAGTCAAAATGATGACAATACATGCCAAAATTCTGATCTGCAGTTTTGCTATACAGAGGGATAGGATAGGAGATATCACTGAAATGTTTAAAAATATCAAGGGATTTAATAAATCTGAATTGGACAGCATACTCCAGGAAAGACTACATTTAAGAATAAGGGAATGAATCTGAAAACAAAGTTCAAAGGACTCAGCAGCATAGCTTTCATTTGTCCCTGATTTTGTAGAACATCCCTGATTTTGTCTTGTGTAATTGTCCTGCCCATCATCATTTTTTTTGATTTTCTGGTAAATTATTGTGGATTATAGACAGTGAATAATGCCAGGAGTTTAATACTTATTCTTCAGAAAATGCACGCAGATGCAAAGCCTATTGTTCTATCAACGTTATGAGTGAATTAGCATAGTATTTACAAACAATCCCTGATTTTTGAGCCCTTTTCCTTATTTTCGTTTGGCATTGTCCAGAACTCTTGAAAACTTTATGTCTAGTAGTGATATGAAGCATTAGGTGTGGGTTCTGACATCTATTTCTAATCCAACAGTCAAACTTCACTTTTTAACAAAACAAATTACCGGAAGCAAATTTAAAATAGTAGGTTAGTGTGAGGAGCAAATCTATTCTCATCCCACACACAGGTATTTACCCCTGCTCTACCACCTGTACAAATATAATGACTCCACAGCTGCTACAGCTCATAGAATTCCCTTGTACCGAACTGCATCAATCATCCATTAGCATGATTCTTCAAGGCTTGAGCAATGCGACCATCGACGAAACAGATTACTCCCGCTGTGTACTGTGTGCGTGCTGGCGCGTGTGTGTGCATGTGTGCATGTGCGTGTGCGTGTGCGTGTGTGTTTGTGTGTGTGTGTGTGTGTGTGTGTGTGTGTGTGTGTGTGTGTGTGTGTGTGTGTGTGTGTGTGTGTGTGTGTGTGTGTGCGTGCATGTGTATACTAATTCCTTTATTTTATTTGCAAGTGAGTAAACCCACTAAGAATAAGTGCATTTTTCCCCAAGATTACCAGGAAGCATTTTCTATTTATGCAACATGCTCAGAGTCAAACAACATGCAAATGGATAATGAAGGAATTAAACCCAAAACTGCAGAATGAAACCTGCTAGTAAGTGATGACTTTCATCATCTGTACTAAACTGCCACTCTCCTTATGAATGCATATACATGGATATATATATAGAGAGAGACAGAGAGAGAGAGGGAGAGAGAGAGGGAGAGAGAAAAAGAGATAAGATGCACACAACATGGGAGATAGTTTTAGAATATATAAAGAATATAATATAAAACAATGCTGGTGAAGAATATGAAAAATAATGTTCTGACTAAAAAAGCTGTGATGTAAATCCAATGAGAGGCAAAATGAGTAATTTATATGCACCAAGCGGTTATAACTGATCATCAAATTCTGAATTTTACTACAAGATACATATGCAACATTAATAAAAAATGAAGGAAAACCACATGCATTTGGTAAACATAGCAGGTGTATATTATACAATAAGTATATGTTTGGTATGTGTTATCCAACAGATACGATTAAATGAATCAACATTTTCTATACTCAGAATTGATGATTTATTTGCTGTTCAGTATCATTGCAAGCAGTCTGCTGAACTGCATTTCCTTTCATGTGACCCATAAGGCAAACTCCTGCACTGTCCTCACCACTTACAGTCAGAGAAATGTTTATCATATTCTGGGTAGCTCATAATATCCCAGTTTTGTTCTCTTGACCTAGTGACCCCATTCTTCCATCTAGATAAGTAACCCCTCAAGCCATTTTTTAATAAAAATTCTCAGTTCAGCCAATCCCTGAAGTGTTTCCTCTGACATCAGACCTTCATTGTGGTATAGAAGGCCTACCTAAACTTGTCTGCGTGACGTGTATGTACTTTACCAGTGATCCACCTGATTCTTCATTATCACACTCACTTGTGCAATGTCTGTATTTACAGTGCTACTTAGCCTTCTGCCAGACTGCGTATGTTCTGTGACACTTTCTTATTAAGGATATTCTGGAATAAACTCAAGCTAAAATGGTCACAGAATCCCTCACAAGTATTAATGAGTATAGTACTACAAATAATTTCACAAACCCTCTACATATAAACCACTGTCCTTAAGAGACTAAGTAAATATTGTGTGAATAGTCAGCAGGTGTTTGACTGCTCTTATTAGGAAGTTACTTCAATGCCAAGCTTTTAAGAAGTATAAACAGGAGATTAGCAACAACTGCTTAAAATACCATTCCAGAAGTAGGCTACCTGGCATGCACAATGACTAAATTACATAATAATTAGATATTTCAACTTCCTGAGTGGATTGTAGTGAATATGTGTCACATTCCACCTAACAGTGTCAGAATGAAAGCAATTAAAATCTCATGATGGCTGTCAAATGTAACAGAAGAGCTGCTTGGAGTCTCTTAGATCAGTAAATAAAGTTGTGGTTTAAATGATGAGTCATCTGCCTTCCATTATGAAACAGATCAATATCTTCAACTCGGTCATACAGAGGAATAGTAAACCATTCAGACTATATGTATACAATTGTTAACTAATCAAAATAAATAAAAAAGTAAACACATGGAAATAACTATGAAGAGAAACACTCAGGTACTTCTTACTCTAATGTACACTTTGAGAAGATCCTTTCTCTACATATTGGTTTTCTTACAAATACGGAGTATGAGAATCAGTTTGATTCCTTTTTGCTTACTACAAAGCAAAGTATGAAAAAAAAACATGCAGCTAGGTATTTTACTACTTAATGTATCTTATTTGTTAAGAGATCCTTAACTTTGAGAAGTATGGATTTGTGCAAGCCCCCATGCACCCACCACACCCCATTCTATTTATATATACTAACTCCAAGATTGCACAATCCCTGCAGAAAGAGAATATGTATATATATATATATATATATATATATATATATATATATATATATATATATATGTGTGTGTGTGTGTGGGTTGGGTCCCCTTCACATTGTCGACACTTCAAAATGTTGAATTTCATATGGCCGAGACCATATGATTGACATTTCAAATGCCGACAATGAGGAACCGGCATCTCCGTACAGTGCGGAATGGAAAGATTTCAGACTTGCGATTTCGGAGTTGGTATATTTAAGTTTTGGGGGGGTGTAGGGGGTGGAACCCCCCACAGGGGGTGCAGGGGGGTTTGCCCCCCTACTTGCAGTGTTTAGGTAAGTGTTTGTTGTTTTATACTTTTGTATTCCATATGTTCGACATTTCAACTGTCGATCACATGGTTTCGGCCATATGAAATTTGGCATTTTGAAGTGTCGAACATATGAAGTAGATCTATATATATATATATATATATATATATATATATATATATATATATATATATATACACACATGCATACATTATGCAAACATGGATCACGGCCGAGATCATATGATCGACACTTGTAATGTCGAACATATGAAATACAAAAGTAAAAAACAACGAACACTTACCTAAACATTGCTAGCAGGGGGGCAAGCCCCACTGCACTCCCTGTGGGGGGCTCTGGCCCCTACACCCCCCCCCCCGTAACTTAAATATACCAACTCCGAGATCACACTACAGTGCATGAATGGAAATCTTTCCATTCCACACTGTACGGAGATGCCAGTTCTGCATTGTCAGTGTTTCAAATGTCGATCATATGGTCTCGGCCATATGAAATTTGGCATTTTGAAGTGTCGACAATGTGAAGGGAACCGATATATATATATATATATATATATATATATATATATATATATATATGTGTGTGAGTTGTGTGTATATTGGAGTCATGAATTTAGTCAGATGTTACAGTGGACATCTGTTTAGTCGACACAATTTTGTTGACTAAAGAGATGGTTAGCAGATGTGTGAGATCACTACATAACTATATCCAGGGTTGTGGAATATGCCCTTTCCCCTCTACGTTGTGATCTTGGAGTTAGTATATATATATATATATATATATATATATATATATATATATATATATATATATATATATATATATATATATATATATATATATATATATATATATATATATATAAAATTAGCAGGGGGTGTGGGTGTGCAGGTCGGCTCTCCCCCTGCAAAAAGCATTTTTTTCTTTTTAATTTTGCAGTGCTGAAGTCAGCGCTAAGTGCATTTGTACAAATGTGTTGACGTTTATGTTGTCAATGTTTTGTTTTCCATGTTAGAGCTACCATCATTTGGGTCTTTTGATTATTTTCAGTAGACCCAAATATATATATATATATATATATATATATATATATATATATATATATATATATATACATACATATATGTAAATATGTATATATACATATATACACATACATACACACACACACACACACACACACACACACATATATATATATATATATATATATATATATATATATATATACATATACATTTTAACATTTACTTCTGCTGTGTTTTTTAAATAGTATGAAGGCTGAATCACACAGAAAATGGGGAAATAATAGCAAGGAGTATTTGGAACGAAATGCTTACCTCAAATGACAAGGGGCGGTTCATACAAGCTCCTCATGGCAGAATGTAATCAGTGCAACAGCCACTACTGTAATTGTCACTGAGTACAAAAAGTGCTTATTTTATATGAAGTTAGAAATTCCCATTTTGCTGAAGTACAGTGATGTTAAGACTGATTATATTATAAGGGGGTGTAGAAGGCAAAGGCCCTTGAACTGCGGGATTACCTCTCAACTATACAGATTTTCGCAGAATGTCCAGATTTTTGCCTCTATTTTTAGTCTTTTCCTCATAAAATTTGTGGTTTTCTGGCAAATTACTGAGGATTGAAGTCACTAAATAATGATATTCATTTGAGTTGCAGACTTCATATCATTTGGAATATGCATGCTAATCCACAATCTGTCATTCTAGCAAATTTCTAAGTTTGTAAGAGCAATATTTAAAGTCTGTCCCTATTTTTGAGCCTTTTCCCCCCAAAATTTTAGGCTTTGCCCAGATTTCTTGAGAGGTATGCTGGCGGGATATAAATTCTGTTTCAAATTTATTTTTGAAGTTGTGTACAGACTTACACTTGCTTGGTAAAAATAAAGCCTGACTTTACATAGTTTTCTTCAAAGGAATTTACAGACCAACTGACAGGAAACTTTCCACACTTAATCTTTGTTAGCAACACTAAATAAAGAACTCTGCAAGGACACTTAACGAAATAGGGCTGTGACCATAGCCAGCTTTAGGCACCATTGAACCCTGCAGTCACTGAGGGACCCCAACTATAGCAAGTTATCTTATTTTGATATCTTATAATATATTTATCAAATAAACAAAAGCTAGTACAGCAGTCTTGGTGAGTAATAATAACTCTTATTTCTGTCTCTTTTGAAACTGAACAATATCTCTGGTTATACTAGAAGTGTTTTGTCAAGTAACAGGCTTCACAATTTCATTAAATTTTTTACCGCTGACTTAGTTAAAATTTGTTGGTGGACATTCTCTCCACTAAAACTATCATAGTCAGCTTTAGGGACTTGCAATACCCACGGCTGCAAGGGGCCTCCACTAATCATCCTTGACTTTTTGGGGGCCCCCACAAAAGCTGCTGCTGTTTGGGTAAAATGAGGACAAAAAAGATTATTCATTTTCTATGCACTTTATCAAAAGCAGAGTTGTGATATGACCCTGCTTGGATACAACTGGTGATCAGTAAATGAACATGAACACGGTAAACACTAAAGAGATCAGCAGCCCATTCAGTGCACAACTTAGATTTTAAGAAGAGCTGATGTTTCCAATCTTCAGGGATGGCTTTCTCTTTCACGGACCTTTATTATTACAGGCAGAACATGAGATGCTATAATTCTCAACTGCTTTGTTCAAGAAATCTTTGCAAAGCCAAAAATAGTAGCAGAATAAAGGCTCAAAATCAGGAAGACTTTTAAATATTTCACTAATTTACTTAAAAGTAGGGTTGACACCTGTCCCTCTTTATGCAGGGCAGCCCCTAGTTGGGCAGTTGGATTCTGCAAAAAAGGCATGAAAAATAGCAAATGTCCTAAGATGTTAACGACAAAAATATTTTCTAAGTTTCCTTTAATAGTTTCATAAAACAATTATTTTGTACCTAAAGCACATAAATATTATATAAAACAGAATAAACAACTGAAATTTTTGTAGGAATAACCTTTTTATTCTATCAAAAACTGAAGTGCGCTTATTTTCGCTGGTTGAGGGTATAGTTTGGTAGAGAGTATATAGATAGCTGCATCTGGAAGATAAGAATGAGGAATGAGGAGGCATGCTATTTACATATGCACAACCACAGGTACTTGAAAAACATGACGGTGGCCATCTGAACCTGTGGTTTCATTCGCAAGCCAACACCAGAAGGATGCATAGGCAGTGACTGTATTTTTCTGCAGGGTAGAGAAGCAGGCACTATTCCCTGACAGGATATGTGTATCCTCACAACAACTGCCTTTTTAGTTTGTTGTGAGCTGTTATTTTGTCAGCTCTGGATATCAGGCCTTGGGCACAACTTATGTATTCCTTGAAAGAAATCATAAGACTGAAATTATTTTCTTACTTATGATTTTGTTCAAGCCACCATTGGATTAAAAGGTTGGTAAAATGCATTCCAGAGCATCTGCAACACTATAGCTTCTGGAGGCCCCAGCTTAATTGAGTTATTTCTTAAGCAGTTACTGCTGTGCTGTCTTGGTCAGGAAAGATGTGTTAAAAGGATGCAAGGAAAACTAAAATTGAATAGCAACACACTGAATTTCTTTTCTTAGTCATAATTTCTGTTCAAGCCATCACTGGATGAAAAGGTTGTGTGAAAAGAAAAAAAAACTTTACAATGTACTTCAGAGCATATAGAAAGTCATGTTTTTTTGAAAAAGCTGAAGAGAAAGGCAAAATATGAGAAAAGGAAGAAAAAACTAACTAATGTGCATTGTGTTGGGAGGCCAGGATGTGATGAAAATAGATGATAGCAGTAGAGGATGTGTGTGTGTGTGTGTGTGTGTGTGTGTGTGTGTGTGTGTGTGTGTGTGTGTGTGTGTGTGTGTGTGTGTGTGTGTGTGTGTGTGCACGCACGTGTAAATGTTGGGAGGGGGGCTAAAACAGTAGGCATTACCTATGGCAATATTTCACCTACGTCCAGCACTGCATCATTGTTGCAACTAAATGCCAGTAACTGTGAATCTCCCTCTGTGAGATAGGTCAACATAACATAATACACAGGGCTGTTGTAATGTGACAGCATTGTAGCTACAGTTACTCTGTGCATGCTGCTCCTAAACCTCTACAGTATGAACTAAAATGCTGCTTAGTAGGAGTGGCAGTGACAGGGTGATACTTAGACTGAAAGTTCCAGGAGGCCCCCAACATGACATTTGCTGAGGGCCCCCAAAATGCTAATACTGATCCTGGCTGAGAGAAATCTCTTTTAGTCTGAGAAATATACAGCAGCTTTTGAGCTATTACAAAGTAAGTGCTCAGAAAAAAAAATCTCTGACTTTGGAGGAAGAAGAATTCAAGTTTATAAAAAATCTGTTGGCTGTCTTTCTACAAATGATCTGGCTTGTGAAAGTTCAGATATAAAAATGAGTATTTTCTAATGCCTAGTATACTAAGAAATGCATTCCTAAAGAATAGCATTGGTACAGACATAAATATTTACTCATTCATCACCTTTAATAACTGCTTTTTTCTTGTGAAATGGGTGAGAGCTGTTAAAGTGTAATAATGTGTTGGAGTACATGGGTTTACGAAAAATCTTGGCTACATATCTCCCATTAGTAATATCCTTTGATACTTTCACATCTAAGTAGGAGATAGTATCAACCCTAAATTCAAATGTAAATTTAAGGAATGATGTAAAGCCAGAAATAGTATCAACAAAGTTAACTGCATCGGTTAAATCACCTCAAAAAATGATAAAAATATCATCCAAAAATCTAGTGCACCAGTAAACTCTGTCTTTATATATGGAGTTCTTAAATAAGAATTCGCATTCCCAGTATGCCATAACACAATTTGCAAAGCTACCCCCACAGGGGGAGCCCATAGCAACACCTGTTTGCTGTAAAATATATTCACCATTGAAAATCAGCATGTTATTAGATAAGACAATTTCTAACAGGTATTCAGTAAGGTCAACTTCAGTAGTTAGAGCTCCTTTTAAAGAAATAAATTCCCTGACTCAACTGATGCCAAGGTCATGCAAAATCACCATATATAGATCCTTGACATCAATGATCAGGAAATTATAGTTGCCCTGGAAATTTGGTCTATTTAGAGATTTCAAAAAATCTCATGAATCCCTACAGAATTGGGATTCACCATTTAAAAATTTCTTAAGTTTTTTATCCACAAGTTTAGCACATCCATATGTAATACAATTCCTACCATCCACTATGGGTCGGGATGGGGGATCATGCAAATCCTTGTGTATTTTAGGCAGCCCAAAAATCACTGGTGTAAGGGGAGTCAAAATGTTAAGATAATTCACTCTATCTATGTCAATATGGTTGTTAGTAAAAATGTCATTAATTAAAGACCTTATCCACTGACAGGCACCATTAAATTAATTTAAGGAAATGTTCACATAGGTATCAGTATGCAACGTATCTAACATTTTGTTTACATAATCAAGTTCATTCATGAAAATTAGACCTCCACCCTTATCAGGTTTCAAAATCCAAATTTTTTGAGATTTTATTAAATCTAAAACATTCCTTTCATTTGCAGACATAATAGGTGTATATGCCTTTATAGGTCTCTTGCATAATAGATTTCTAATATCTAGTTCACAGAGTTTCTCAAACAGTAATATGGTGTTATTAAAAGGTGGATTTTACACACTAGATACACATAAATCATTATAAATGTAAATGTTTTGTCCCAAAAGAAATGTTAGGTTCAGCTTACGTGTGAAGGTTTTAAGATCTAGTAGTGTCTTTCCCAGATCTGCTTGTTTTCTAGTCACAAAAGATAGACCTTTTGGTAACAAATCAACTAGTTCACAAGGGGGGGTTAAATTCCATGTAATTGTATAAATGGAAATAACCACTTGAGTTCAAATGGATCCGTAACTGTTCATAGTTCACAGTATTAGGTCCCATGATGTTAGGGCATTCTATCTCCATTGTTTGTTGTTCTTCTTGTATTTGTGAGGGTTCCATGAACTTCGGCTCGGTTGCCATCCATTCCCCTTCGCGGTTCCCTGAAACTCCTGGTTATTGGAGCTGTTGACATTCTCTTGTGTTTGTTTTAGACATTCGCTATGTCTAATAGGTCCACCAGTGTCATCTGACTCGGTTTCCGGAGTAACGGAAGAAGTTTGATTATTATTAATGATCTCAGGCATGTCATTACGGAAATTAACAGATGGCTGCCTGGTAGTATTGGTTGGCAGCTCATGTATATTAGATGTAGGCAGAGGAGGATAGGAAACTCCGTTCCGATAATCTTTCCTATCTTGTTCTAATGTCCTTAATTTAGTAGATCTAAGTTTAATTAGTGAACCTTCTATACTACTAAAAATACAATCAAAGTCGTATTTATACCGGAAAAAATCAGCATCATCTTTAATGCGGGATTCTAAACAAAGCAGTTCATCTTTCATAGTTGTCATTGTGATATTATAGTTGTTAATTAATAACTGTAGAAATTTTTAGATGGTGACTCCCAAATCTGTAGGGATTCATGGGATTTTCTGAAATCCCTAAATGCACTAAATTTCCAGGGCAACTATAATTTCCTAACCACTGATGTCAAGGATCTATATACGGTGAATCCGCATGACCTTGGCATCAGTCGGGTCAGGGAATTTCTTTCTTTAAAAGGAACTCTAACTACTGAAGTTGACCTTATTGAATACCTGTTAGAAACTGTCTTATCTAATAACATGCTGATTTTCAATGGCGAATATTTTTTACAGTAAACAGATGTCGCTATGGGCTCCCACTGTGGGGGTAGCTTTGTAAATTATGTTATGGCATACTGGGAATGTGAATTCTTATTTAAGAACTCCATATATAAAGACAGAGTTTACTGGTACACTAGATTTTTGGATAATATTTTTATCATTTTTTTAAGCGATGCAGTTAACTTTGTTGATACTATTGCTGGCTTTACATCATTCCTTAAATTTACATTTGAACTTAGGGTTGATACTATCTCCTACTTAGATGTGAAACTATCAAAAGAAATTACTAATGGGAGATATGTAGCCAAGATTTTTCATAAACCCACGTACTCCAACACATTATTACACTTTAACAGCTCTCACCCATTTCACCAGAAAAAAGCAGTTATTAAAGGTCAACTAGTAAGAGCTGCTAGAATGACCACATTGGATTCTGAGTTTTTTCTGAATGTGTTAATATTAAAAATATGTTCCTTAAGAGATGTTACCCTGTTGCACTTGTTGAGGACATCATTGATGAAGTTCACAGGACAGTGGCTGGTTCAAATCCTTACTGAATAATACCGTTGATGTAGTCATAGAACCACACCCCTGATGTGACAGCAGTAAATGCTCATGTAGTTACTACAGTTGGGGAACTGGATGATAATGCTAATGCCCATTATTCAAATTCATTACAACCTTTTCTATGGATGCTGGATGTCTACATGAAATTCTATTGAAAAATTGGAGAATTTTACTAGATGACCCTGCTATCCAGCAGTGGGAATGACTAAATGTGGTAGATGCAGCTTTTGCAAATTCATGAAAGTTGCTAACTCATTTACTGTTAATAATGTGAAGTATATGATTTGTGGTAAATATAATTGTGAAAGTTGTGGTATTGTGTACATTGCTCTATGCCAATGTTCCCACGGTGGTGGTGCTGCGGTAGCGTTGTCGCCTCACAGTAAGATGCTGTCCGGTTCGATTCTCAGCTAGAGTGTCTTCTCCGTGGAGACAGGCGTGAATGGGCGTACCTTCGTTGAAGGTTGTGCGTCAGGCCAGGCAAGCCGGTACATAAAAATCAACTGCCAATCATTAGCGGACCGGAATTCCGCTGTGGCGACCCCTAACCGGGAAAAGCCGAAAGACACAAACAAACAAGCTCTATGTCAATGTTGCCCAGGGTTTTATATTGGTACAACTGAGAGACATTTTAAGTTGAGAGTATACGAACACCAATATAATATTGGGAAAGTTAACATCACAAATGCTTTGGCTAAACATATGTCAGAAAACCCTGGGCAGTTTTTCAACTATTGGATAATTGATAATGTCACTAAGAACATCAGGGGGGCCTATGGCCCCTCCGTTTAGAAGAAAGAGAGCTTTATTGGCAGCTCAAGGTTAATGCAT
The DNA here is from genome assembly GCF_019279795.1 of Protopterus annectens. Lineage (NCBI taxonomy): Eukaryota > Metazoa > Chordata > Ceratodontiformes > Protopteridae > Protopterus > Protopterus annectens. The sequence goes on from NC_056731.1 coordinate 1,212,545,143, forward strand.
TTATTTGTCCTGGCCTTAATGACCAGTGTTCTTTGAAGTGCATATTATGCTTGAAAGCTTTGGAAAGATGATATCATTATATTATTATACTAATATTATTTTATGATTTATATATTTATCTGTATATGTAAATATACCTTAGATAGGTTATGTATTGCTGATTTTACACATTTAAATATTACATTATCTGTAACAAACAACAAAATAAACTATACTCCACGGGGTAAATGCCTCGTTGATGAAATTCAGCAAGAAAATCAAAAGAGAACTCAGGATTACAACGAGGCAACCAGACCTTTATCTGAATCAAACAGCATATAGTCTTCAAACAGAAGGATTTATCCAAGTAACAACAAGTCCAGTCTGTGTAAAATTCACAACTCACAGTTCATTTATTTGAGTAACATAAAAACATTTTTAATTCACAACTCCCAGTTCATTTATTTGAGTAACATAAAAACGTTTTTTATGTTACTCAAATAAATGAATTGGAAGTTGTGAATTTTACACAGACTGGACTTGTTATTACTTGGATAAATCCTTCTGTTTGAAGAATATATGCTGTTTGATTCAGACAAAGGCCTGGTTGCCTCATTGTAATCCTGAGTTCTGTTTTGATTTTATTACATTATCTTATTCATTTATTTAAAGTGATTATATGTATTGCTAGTGGGGAGTATGTGTCTTTAAATTACTAATAAGGGAAGTGATGTCATTGTTTTTTGAATTATTTATACTGGCTTCTTATTTTATGTAATTATCTGATGAAGTTCTTACATTTGGTTTGGACAAAAGCGATGTCTGTACTGTGATTGTGTATAAGCCCGCCTGTTTTTTTTTGGATAAACTTTTGGATGAACCTTGCCTTGAGTGTTTCTTTGAGCAGTTTATTATTTTTTATTTGATATAAAAGGAACTTTAGGCCTCACTGTACAAAAAATGCATATGCTGTGCAATACAGAAACAGAATGGCCTTCCCCTTCATGGCTTCACTGAGCACACATATATTTGAAATAATTAAGATTTTATTTAGAATGTTATTATTGCACTTTTTATTTGTAGTCAAACATACATATTCACTGGCTACTATCCTTCTGCAGCTTGCTTGATCCCACATAAAAAAGTTAGTACTGAATAGTTGACTTTATATGTATTCAAGATTTTCAGATTTCTTTTGGCCTCTGTTATAAAAGGTGTGGGACATTCCTAACAGGTTGGTCTCACCACCTAAGGACCACTGATATAGAATCTGGCATAAAGCTCTGACCTGTTAATGAACTGCTTTATGTATTCAAGGGTACAGGGTCTGATTCCTTCCACTTCCAATTCACTACTGTGTGACTTTGAGCAAGTCACTTTGTCCAATGGACTTACGTGGTTGACAAATAAAATAGATTCATAAAATTCACCTTATGATGTGAATTTCTTAAATACATTTTGAGAACAATAATATACACTTATGATTAGATACCTGTCCCTTAATTCTTTGAGTACATGAGTTTAAGCTTAAATGTACAACAGGTTCGAAAAAAAAAGAATGTGGCAATGCAAAGGCATGAAGCATCGAGCAGCATTTAAAGCTGCTGGATGATTAGTTGCTTTTGTTATAACTAAACCATACAAATGCTAAAACGATTCTGGTGTACGTTCCTGAGAAACTCAATTAAAAGAAGTATTGTTCAACACATTAGCCATAGTTTATTTCCAAAGATTACCATATCAGATGCTTATTTCTTTTAGACATAACTCAGAAGAGCTAACAATATTTTAAGAGAGTCACAGTTATTCTCATGGCATTACATATGCACTTGCCCTTTGTTTACAGAACAACGCAGTTGTGTTTGGACTGCAGTATCAGTAACCAAAAGAAGAGCTTTTGTGCCAGCATGGGGTGTGTGCCAGCAGCCTTTAAAGTTTGTAGTTGCTTTCCGAAGGTTTCTGGTGTTCATCTGTGTGGCAGTGTGACAGAGTGAAGTTTGATAATAACAGAAAGATTCATACAAAACAGCCTTACTATAACAAGCTTGCTATAGCCAGATATTTACATAGGAACCTTGCTATAACAATACTAGTTTCCTCTCAGTTTCACAGCATACTCGGTATGCTCTACGTATTGCATGAAATACATAATAGAGTGACCTTTGTATATCCCTACAAATCGACACACACCACGCACACGCACACACGCACGCACGCACACACTCACGCACACACACACACACACACACACACGCACACACTCACGCACACACACACACAAACACACACACACACGCACATGCAATTACTCTGCATGGAGACCAAAGACTTGGAGATAGAAATCCTCCCTGTTTGCCCTTCTGATCTCCTTAAGACATGAGCCAGATCAGTCACTTAAATGGCATAAAGTGCAGGGTTCCACCCCCACATATAGAGGGATGGTAAGAGATCAGTAGAAATATTAGCCATAAATGAAGTTTAGCAGGAGAAGACCTTAAAATAATTTAACTAAATAATATGGGCAAGATACTGAACAGTGGTCTTTTGAAAGAAGTTCGGTGAACTATAGCATTGAATAACTTTTGATATGTTTTTACTGCTATCTTAAGGTGTGGGCTGGAAACATGATGCATTCATGAAATGCTGCTAAATTTGACCTCTCACCTTAAAAATGTGAAAAGCAGAAATTAGAGCCTGAGTTTACTAACAGTCTTCAGTGATATGAGTCCTGGATAACTCTGAGGGAAACTTAGTAAGGAAAGCTACAGAAGCAGCTATGTGTGAACGTTGTTATAGAAACCACAGCAGTGAAGGCTTGGACTTCTGATTGTACCATGTAGCACTGTGATACTAGAAAATTAAGATAGAGTGCTTGTTGTGCTGTAGTTGGAGTGACCTTGCTGATGCTAAGGTTTAACCTCATAAGCACTGACTGGAAATTTCTGCCTTCAGTAGTATGGAGACTACACAAGGTTAATGGCAAGCCAAGGTCAGTGAAATAATATGCATGTGCCTGACACACATCTGATATAGCACATGCATAAATGATAGATCTGCACCTATGCCACGTTATCTGTCACACAGTCAAATCTCATAAATGCTTGCTAGTGGACAGCACATTAAAAAACATGCAGACATGTTAGGAAGTCAGTTGTGAAAAGGAGATTTGGGTCAGTTTTCTGAAGGTAGTGTTGGTGAATGCAAAAAACAATTAAAAACCATTTGCCAAAACTACCTTCAACGAACATCAAAGGAAAACTTTTTGCAGGGTGTCAAGCCCCCCTGCATCAACACCACACAAATACATATCCCCTGACTTATCGACTCTGAGGTCACACAACAGTGAAGAAAAAGGCAACTCCACTGTCAGTAAAAGTAGTTTTGGTGAACTGTGTTTGAACTTTTTACATTTGCTGAAGTTACCTTCAGCAACCTGAAACACTGCAGTGACAATGATCTGGACATCAGTGACATTATAGGACACCACTACAGACATAGCCCATGAGAAAGCCCATAACTGACATGCCAATTGATTGGCTGATCATAGGTATTGTCTATAACTCATGCACAGCATATCAGTTAATTCATTAGTATAATGTTACGTGGCTTCACCCTCATGTGCCATCTTACTTATGTGTGCTAACCCTATCCATGCCACTGCCCCTAACCCCAACCCTTCTCAGTACTTTACAAAAAATTAAACTATCTTTAACATTATTCTGAATGTACTGATATGTTTTGTTTTTTTGATTTGTTTCTAATGATTGGAAAGGAAGTCATTTGGTTTCCATTTTCAATTATTTTGTTATTGATAAATGTTAACTGAAGCATTTATTTTTTTGATGTTATCTGTTCGACATTTACAAATGTCAAAGGTAACAGTGATAATTATGTGTATATATACATTACATATACATACACACATATGTATATATATATGCACACACACACACATATACACACACACACACACAGTTATTTTATATTTATACATATATATATATGCACACACACATACACACACACACACACACACACACACACACACACACACACACACACACACGCACACATATATAAAATGTATATATATATATAGTTAATAGATATAAATATAATGTCAGCAGCAAAAATGTTGAAAGAATATCTAAACTAAAATATTTAAATACAAAATATCAACAAAATCAAAGTTATATAAGAGAAGAGTTTATGCCCTCTCCTCACTGTTGTGTGACCTCGGTGTTGGTATATATAATTATCAGGGGGGTGTGGGGGTTGCAGGGGAGCAAGCCCCCCCAGCAAAAACATTGCTTTTGGATGTAGTTAGATTTTGTCAATATTTTGTGTTTAGACATTTAGTGATTGTTCATATGTGCAAATGCTTTTGAGGCTGTGAATAAGAACAAACACTCATATGAGCAAAAGTTGTTTTTGTATGGTATTGTGTTGCAGCAGGGTAAGAGAATTTGCCTTTCCCCACTGTTGTGTAATGTCAGAGTTGGTAAATATAATTAGCAGGGGGTGTATGAGGGCTTTCCCCCTGCAGAAAAAATTTGTTTTATTTTTTGTTGTTTTCAATCATTTTTAGATTCGCTCTAAAATTATCATGCTTTCTTCATTTGCACTTATAAGCATTTGATGTCTGATAAGATTTTCATATATATGTATATATATATATATATATATAAGTATGTATGCATCTATAGGTCTACTTTCGTTCATCGAAAATACACCCTACAGAATCTAAAATTGCCAACTCCTTTTAAGCGAAAGTGATATTTAAAGAAATCACACTTTCACAAACTACACATCACCGAATAACAGAAATCTGAACATGTCACTAAAAACAAATTTTTGCAGGGGGGTAATCCCCCCTGCACTCCCCATGTTGGGGGCTGTGCCCCCTACACCCACGTGAATTATATATACTAACTCCGAGATCACACTACAGTGGGGAAAAGGGTACATTTCCTTATTCTCACTGTACCGCGATCAATACCATCAAACCCCAACTGCTGTACACCTTCCACTCCCATTAGAAATGTAACAGACAACTGAAAAACACCGCACCTGCTGGCCCACACAATTCTAGAACTGCCAACCATTCTTCAGTGGTGTGTAGTTCACAAAAGTGCAATTTCATTAAACAGCACTTTCCTTAAAAGAAGTCATCAATTTTAGATTCGGTAGGGAGTACTTTCGATGAACAAAAGTAGACCCATATATATATATATATATATATATATATATATATATATATATATATATATATATATATATGTATGGGGCTCTGTCATTTCATTAAATCTTCATTTCATGGAAAATCAAAGGTTCAAACCCATTTCATTGAAAACTCATTTTACTGAAAACTCATTTCATATTCCAGTGTAGAAGTGTATAGAAAATATGTGATGCTGTCATTTCTTACTAGAAGTTATTAGGGAAGTGAGTATAGCAGATTATTTGTGGATTGTAATGAACAGCATCATGTTGTACCCCCAGATCTTTTGATGTCTGAGTTTGCTTTTCAGCACTGATTCACTGTATGTGGTGTTTTTTTTTCTTTTCTCAGTGACTGTGTGACCATGGAGTTGTTAAATATAAGTAAAAGGGGGGGGGGTGTAGGGCTCTCCCTATAAAAACATGTTTTTTACTATACATTTCTTGTGAAGGTTTTCTCTGAAATGAATTTTCAGTGAAATTAGTTTTTAATGGACTGGGTTAAAGCATTTGAGTATCATTAAAATGAAGACTCAGTGAAATGACATAGACCCATGTATACATATGTATGTATGTATGTATGTATGTATGTGTGTGTATATATAAAATCATTGCAAGCACAACCAGAAGTGATTAGTACAATCTCACAGCAGTCTCCCTCTGTCTCTCTCTCTCTCCCTGTATCATGTCACAGCAATTTCCTTTGTGGTGGATGAAGTTATATCCTATCTAAAGACATTTTATGAGTTAATGAATGAGATTATTAATCTCCTAGAAGATCTGAAGATCTCACCAAAAAAAAAAATGAGGCTAGCAAACTAACTTTGAAGAATCAAAACTACTTCCTTCTGTCTCTAACTTTCAATAATAATGTGCCCCAGATGATTCTTTTCTAGACATCTTTTATTCAAGACTCTAAGAGATGTGAGATGCAAGCTTTTCATTAAAAGGGAAGGAAAAAAAGCTTTTTATTTAAAAGAGAACTGCACCCATGGTTTGGTGTTTCCTACATTTTAACACCAGTCTGGGACTATTTACAGGTTTTTAAATATTTTTATACATAATTTCTGAGTCTGACCACATGGGGTCTGGCATCTTGAAATAATTCTGATTGTTTACTCTGCCTCTAGGTATCCCACAATTGAGTGCTTGTCTGTAAAAAAATTACATCATGCAGGCCTCTTTCTTCCCAAAGCTCCTGTCACTGCATTGATTTTATATGCATACACTGCTGTCTTTCATTCATTAGTTTTAAGTAACATTTCCTGCCGTTCAGTGACTACTTAAAATGCAAACAGTGCAAATGCCAAAGAACAGGCTTCCAAAGTACTTTTTACTGCTGTTGCTTTTTTTAGAATGGCTAAACTGCAGCCTTTTGTGAAGCCTAAATTGTACTAGTTTGACTCATCTCCCACCCTCCTTCACACCTAACTTGCCTAGCTGTCAAAGTGCTAAGTGTAATTTGAGCTGATGCCTGCTGTGATTGACAGCTCACAGCAGGAGACTTGACTCATGTAGTTTCCTTGTTCTAGCCTTTACTTTCTGTATGCGTAGGGGAAGGGCCAGGGAGCTGTGACATCACAGCATGGGTTGTTTTTTAGGACGGTCGTGGTGATGTCAGTTTGGGGAAGGAACTGGCCAGAAAACTACCTGTGTTCATTGGCCTTGATGACATCAATGGATTGGACACTGCAGCAAGCTTTTCCAGGGTGGGATAAAAGTTTTTTATAGTGAAACTACCACAATACATTAAGGTACTGTTCTAGTGGAGATAAACAGTTGATTTAAAATATTTTAAATGCTGTATTGTTGTTTATTCATATAAGAGATATTGAATAGTGAGAAAAAGGACAGAGAAGTTGAGCATTTAATAATAGAATCCCATTGTTGTCCTTTAAATTCTGCTTAAGTATTTTAAGTTATATTTATAGTGACCTGTGTAGGGATAGTTTTTGTACTTCTCTGTTTTTGTCAATTTTTCTATTTGCATTTTTAATTTGTTCTGGGACCTTAGTCTTAGAGCTTTATTTGTAGTTGTGTAAAGATTGTGTATTACTGCAAGATTTTAGCATTGTTTATACATGTTAATGCACTTCTATTTCTGTAAGTAGAATTACATGTAAAAGATAGCTTTTAGGTATTTTAAAACCCAGTATGGACAATCTAGTAGTTTTTTTCACAGGTGTGGCAGGACTGTAATCTACTGCTCAATTTGAAGGTCATTTAGTCAGTTATTACAACATTACTAGCAAATTTCTGCATGACATTGGGCCTTAGTCTGTTGTAAGATTGCAGTAGTGGCAGTATTGTGAATTCTGCTCCAGGATTTATGCTTCAATATTTTTTATAGCTGTATATACCTGCTTAAAGTTGCATTACATTGCCTTTCTGTTTACCTTCCTACTGTTTAAACCCTGTTCTTTGAGTCTACCCTCCCAACACTGAGGCATTATGCTAAATGTTTCTGAAATTCTAACCGCAGTATTTGAGCTCCAGTTTGATTTTATTTCACCAACCCTTCCACCCTTTTCTTGTTGAGGTCTTAAAATGTGTTGCTGGCTTCAGCTCCTTATGGTACTCAGACTTTCAAGGTCCCTCCTTCCCCTCTTTCTTTGTTATTGCCTGTTGTGTAAGCTATTTAAGTACTTTCCCACCCTTTATTTCCCTATATCTATAAAACTAAGTGCCCACCCAGCAAACTAGTATTGCACTTGAGTAGACCTCCCTTACTGCAAATTGTCACTGCTCATTTTTCCAGAGCTCCCATCTGCTTGGCACCCTAACCACACTCAGAAGGGGTCCTTAGTTAATCCTACTCTATCCTTGGCAGTAACAGATTTATTATATTGTTTTACACTTCAGTTAACTGTTTAGACTGTGCGTTATTTGTTGATACCGACTTTAAATCATACTTAAGGTCCCTAATACTTGAAATTGCATTGCCAAGGTTAAGTTTTTTTGTAGCATTACACTCACAAGCAAACTTTTTTCCTGTTATCACATCAAGAGGTTAGCAGTGCCCTGTACAGACATAAACACATAGAAAGAAAATTGTATCTATAAGACTTTCCTTAGAACTGAAACCTGTAACTTAGTGTGACAAAAAGAGTTTCTAGAGACAAGCTTAGATCAGCTACTTTGCACATAAAATAGCACTACAATCAACTTTTAGCACAGTCTAATCTAGTGTGGTGCCAAACCCCAGAGACCACTTAGGGAAACCTCAGCATAATGCAGTCCATGACCTATATTAGTCCACCCAACTACCGGTCCAGACAACATTGATATACAATTTTTAAATGTTTCCTTAGTCACATTGGTAGATATGGGCATCCTGAGACACTGTAGCAATTGTTTCATGTTAACATATGACCATTTAATTCTTAAAGATACAAAGTATCTAGAAACTTCCTAACTAACATACCTTCTCACAACAAACACCCATGATACAGAGGGACCCAACTGGGTTGGATTGCATGGCTAGGATTATAAAGATCCTGGTGGTCATTAACCTAGTATATAACTATGAGCCTATGAATCAATGAACGTCAGCAATGGAAACAGAGGAACATGCTAGGGACCTCTCTGAGCAAAGGCTGTACCCTACAGGATGGCACCAGCACAATATAAAGAGGAAGAAAGCAACATCTGTTAGTGAGCTGCATTGCTAGGAGTGCAGAAATGAGGAAGAATGGAAAAAACTATAAGGGTTGAAGGCTGGAGAAAGGTTTACCATAATGGTGGATAAAGTTATCTTGAGTATCAACTTACAGAGCCTCAAGATGACAAGGATCTTTGCTGGCATAATGTACGTGCCATGATGCCTTTTTTGACATAATTTCTCCCTTCCTTGATTTAGTATGACTGTGGTGTTGGTGGGTCTATATTAGAACATCGAAGTTTCAAACTTCAAATGTTCTAATATCAAACCCTATTCAGCAAAAGCTGAAAATATCGAAGCAACAGAAAACCAAATTTTTTCCTAGGGAAAGAATTTGGTTGTCCGTTTCTGTTACTTCAGTATTTTCAGCACTGTGGTGGAAAGTTACGGTTCGGGTGTGCGATTGTGTGGACGTGAGGGTTAGGGCGGGTTAGGTGAGTTAGGGTTAGAGTGCAAGTTAGGTTTGTGTGCGATTGTGTGGACATGAGGGTTAGGGTGGGTTAGGTGAGTTAGGGTTAGGGCGCAAGTTAGGTTTGTGTGCGATTGTGTGGACGTGAGGGTTAGGGCGGGTTAGGTGAGTTAGGGTTAGGGAGTGGGTGAGGTGAGTGTGCGATAGGGACAGACGTTAGGGTTAGGGTTTGGGTTAAGGTAAGTGGATAGTTAGTGGTGTGTGTATAGTTTAGTGTAGGGTTAGGTGTAAGATTTTAGGTGTATGTGTGTGGATTGCTGTTTGTTTGGTGTGCTTGTGTTGTGGTAGGAAAACATTTGCTGTTCTGTATGTTCAATGTTTTCAGCTTTCATTGAATAGGGTTCGATATTAGAACATTCGTAGTTTTGAAACTTTGATGTTCTAATATAGACCCTTGTTTGTATATATGTTTGGCACCCTTTGCAAAAAACTTAAATTTAGTTTTTTTGGTGATTTTTGTTTTCGGGATCACAGTTCACTGATTCTGAGTGTTAGCAGTTTGATGTTTGATGACCTATTGTGGAAGTATGAGAAAGAGGTTAACAAATAACTTTCACTATTATGAAAAGGACAGCATGAAGTGAAAAGTTGGATATCACTGTCAATCTAGGACCACATACTCTGACAGAAAAAGGGATCGCAGGCTGAGGAATCTGTAAAGCTAAGAGACTGGAACAAGTAGTATACATGTCAGTATCATAGGGACACTACTGATCAAGGTGAGCAAATAATGCAGTACACAAGTAATAACACCCAAGTGGACAGATGGTATCAGGAAATACTGGACTACCCAGGGGCATTCTGTGACAGGATGTTGCAAACAAGAACTTCATTTCCACAAGAAAATCCAGTTGTGGCTAGTATCACTCATACTGTCACATCTTATGACACTTGTTTTTATTATTAGAATATGCATTTTTTGAGTATATGTTAATATAAAACAGTTTCTCTGCCAAAAGACTAATGATTATGATAAAGAATATTAGGGAAATGGTAACCATGTATTTAGGTTTTATGTGCTATTATGATTGAATTTCTGTGCTTTTGTATATTAATATACTGTAGAAACAGAAAAGTGAGGAAGCAGGAATAGTTCTCTTGGAGGCAGACAAAACCAGTACGGTGTTTAAGCTGGCCTTCTGATGTCCTCTCCCTTTACGCATGACCAAAATGGTCAACCCTTAAGTTTTCCACACAGAGTGTTGTGACATCGGGCATACCGCCCGAAGTGAGGGGATATCAGGCATACTGAGAACCCCACTTACACAAACATTTCTTTTCAGTGCTGCTATGTTGAATTTAAAGCAACAAGAAATAAATGCATACTTAAATGTATATATATATATATATATATATATATATATATATATATATATATATATATATATATATATATATACGTGTGTGTGTGTGTGTGTGTGTGTGTGTGTGTGTGTGTGTGTGTGTGTGTGTGTGTGTGTGTGTGTGTGTGTGTGTGTGTGAAGCACTCCAGGCAAATATTTTCCTTCTCTCCAACAAACGTTCACAGGCTGTAGTTTCTAAAAATGTCATCTGTGTTAAAACACGTGTAGCAATTTTTCAGATGAATGTTATCATATTAATTATTACTAAAGTATATTGCAATAGTGAGTTTGTTTTTAATGCTTATTTACTATTAGCTTGTTAGTGTATTGTACTTAAAATGGACAAGACTTTCATTTTTAAAAAAATGTATCAGATGTGCCAACAAAATCCCTCCCTGCTGAGGATTAGCCAGCTATTCTGGCAACCAGGGATATTTCCTAATCTGCCCCCCATCAAACGCGTGCACACACACACACACACACACACACACACACACACACACGCACACACACACACACACACACACACACACACACACACACACGCACGCACGCACACGCACACACATTGTAAAAAACTCAAGCTGTTCCTACTTGAAGAGCAAAAAAGCTCTTATCTCTTTAAACTTTAGGAAAGCTAGTAAGCAGTTGCTGCAGTTTATGCTCACGGGCCACTAAATCTCTTAAATTATGAAAAAAAACGTTTTGTTTTAAACTGTAAAAAACTGAAAATGCCTTATTTTATTTTTAGAATGTAGCAAACATGGTGCTATATTTATAGCAAGCAGTTGTTACAGTTTATGCTACACACAAAGAGCACTTCAGTTCTGACCACAGATACATTACTGGCATTCAATTCTCAGTGCCAGTACTGCACTGGAGAATGATTGAGAACTGCCATCCAGCCTCCTAGCTACACTACTGCCCCACCCCTCCACCCCAATGTGTCATGTACCTGAGCGTGGATCATTTGTCATCAGACTATGAACTTTGTAAGGAGTTTGGCTCAAAAACTCACCAAAAATTCAGAACCAACTTAATATTGAAAGCTTTTCTTCCATCTCAACCTAGGAGAGCAGAATATAAGGAAAAAAAGAAGGGTAAAAAGAAAAGCTGAGGAGATTAGGCCCAGAGAAAATGACAAATTCCATTCCCTAAAATTCCTAGAAAAACCCTACACCAGTAACCGAATCAAGGAAATACAAACACCAGTAACAAATCCCCCACCAGTGCAGCCAAGTGCCAGTGCCTGTGGCAGTGCCAGTGCCTGCAACTCCAAATATAATGGCTGCTGCAATGAATTTGAAAAACCAAACAGGCAAAATAAGCCAGAAGGATGTGATACAGCCACCAAAACACTTTTATTACTAATTTCTAAGCACTTTCGTCCTTTCACCAATATCTGGGACTTCATCAGAGATAAAATCACTCTATCCTTATATGGCATGATTTTGACAGCCATGATAACTGAAGTTGCAGGTGCTGACACTTGGCTGCACTGGTGGGGGGGGGGTTGTTATTAAAAACTCTACACTGACTAGATGTCCACCAGTCTTCCAACCAAGAGTTCGATCTTGACATGGGGAGGCTTCGCCACAATCTCCTCCCGAACACTTCAAATTTGGGCAAATCTTAGAACTGATGAGATAAAGAGGCTCTTGGCTTACAGACCCCACCAGCCCTGAGGAGGAGATCCCTCATGAAGCTTTTCAGCCCAGCAAACTACAGCTTGAATGGTCCCTCCTACAGCCTCAGTGATTGACTTAGCTATGGAGAGAATATATTGAGAGATCAGCATTGCTAAACCAATCCTGCAAAAATGAGACATGATCATCTGACTCCCAAAGACAGGCTCCACTGGAGTAAGGCTGCCCTTGCTGATTCTATTGTGGTGGCAGTTGCCACCAAAAGAAGATGCTTGCAGGAGGACCCTCTCAACCCATACTCCAGTTAAAGATTTCAGTGTTATATATTGAATGGGAAAGAGAGATTTTGCCTCGGGTACTTTTTCATAATCTCCTTGAATTATCTGATGCACGTGACATATTTTCAGTGAAATCTCCCTGAGAAAACCCTAGAGACACTGAAAAGATTATGCCATGTTTAATTCCACTGATAAATGGAATCAGAGGTGAGAACCATAAACAGCAGTATGTTGTTCTCCTTAAGGCTATTCTCTATGTGGCAGATAAAACAGTGACAGGCTGAGAGCAACTGGGACAGATATAATGATGAGGAGTCAAGCCTATCTCCGAATTTGTGGTTTTGTGGAAAACTTGAAGACATCCTTAATTAATTTCCTGTATGATAGGCTCTCCATCTATGGAGTGCAGCTGCAGGATAAGTTGCTCAAGAATGAGCATGAAGGGAAAATGCTGTTAGATGTTGGGATCACATTCACTATTCCCCAGAGATCATATGCCAGGAATAATAAGAGTTTTAAGAACATTTGATTTCAGAACTCCTAACTCCACCAATATGAGTAATGTTTCAGAAGAAACTCACAAGGTCAGATATGTGGGGTTCTCCAACAGACACAATCCCAGAGTCAGAGACAGACTTTAAAATCACAGGTTCCATAGTCCTCATTTCAGGAAACAACAACAACAGCATCCCAAAGACTTGCCTATCTGTCTACCTTTGGTGGCAGACAGGGGCCGGATATCTCTGCATCTATCCACATTGCTGGACATCACACAGGTTAAATAGATCACAGAAATAATTTCCTGAGGCTATTCAATTCCCTTTTTGGAGATTACAAAGTCTACAACATATTCACTTCTAGATGACCCACTCTGAAGGAGCAGGTAGTAAAACTGGAAGCAAACAACCTGTTACTAAAATGAGCCATCCTGGAAGTCCCATCAAACCAAATAGGCTACTAAGTTTACTCCAGATTCTTTTTAGTTCCCAAAAAGACAAAGGACTTCAGCCTCATACTAGACCTTAGTAGTCTAAATCATTATATAATGAAGTCCAAGTTCTACATGATCATGTTGCAGTCTATCCTTCTGTGTCTTCTAGAGAGAGACCGAATGTGCTTTCTGGACCTCCAGGAAGCCTATCTACTCATAAAGATAGCAAAGGTATCTAGGAAAGTTCAAGGCTTTTGAGTGGGAAATGGTCATCATCAGGTCAAGGCTTTGTCTTTGGTCTTACCACTACCACTAAGGTGCTCAGCAAATGGACGGTATGGTTACATCTCACCTATGACTGCTGGGAATAAGAGTCTTCTTATACCTAGATGACTGGCTCATGGTTGCATCCTCAACAGAATCTCTACTTCACACAAGGGACTACTTACTTTGATTGTGCCTATTCTTAGAAATTACAGTGAATGCTACAAGGTGAAATCTGGAGCTATCGCACACCCTTAAACTTTATAGGTTGTCACACGGATACCAGACTGAAACAGGTCAACCTATCATAAGAAAGAATTCCTCCAGTTCATAAGAAAGAATTCCTCCAGTTCAATCTTCTATCACATGTTCCAAGCAACATCAGACCCCATCAGAAGCCATTGTCTTAAGAGCAGTGGGATTCATAGCAGCAAAAAAAAATTATGGTATCATTAGCCAGATGTTACATGAGGATTCTACAATGGACTCTAACAGTTCAGTGGTTTCAGCTGGAGAACCATATGGACCAACCAATCTGAATATAAAAAGCTTGCCAAAGACCCAAAGATGCTTTCAGTGATTGCTCCATTATCCCTACCTGAGCAAAGGATGCCCTTTTCCAATCCTTTTCCAGCAGCTATAGACATTATGGATGCATCTTCCCTGGGATGGGTTGGTGGGCAATGTTTGATACAGACAATTCGAGAAACATGGTCTCAGCAAGTGGCTTCCTTATAAGTCATAGTTTATAGATCAAGGTGGATCCCTATTAAAATGTCAGCACTCATAATGCCAAGTGCCAACAGACAAAAAAACTGAAAATCTAGGGGAAAGGCAAATCTTAAACATCACTCTTTTCCTTTAAACTTCTTTTTTTGCATGGGAGCAAGCCTCCCTGCATACTCTGATGTGGGGGCAATCCCCCACACCTCCCAGACTTATGTATACCAACTCTGAGATCATCATAATTCAGAGAAAAGGGAATATTCCAGGAAATGACCATCTCGAACTTAGTATATGTAAGTTTGTTTTTTCAGCCATTCAGTCCATGTGTTTTGAAACTCAGACTAGCAGGTCCTGATATTTCAAATGGTTACTGATCAAGGTATAGTTTTGTCTGGCCAAGGGCCATTTTAGGATACAGAATCCAAATTTGCTGAGAACACTAAATAGGCAGCCCAAAAATCTAGATACATCATCATCATCATCATCATTAATCCCCTTTTTCCCATTTTCTACATTGGTTTGGGGTGTGATGTCATCATCTCTCTCTGTTCAATGCAACTCTCCCTGTCACAGGTCTTTCCTCACATAATCCATCCACCTCTTTGCTGGATGCCCTTATTTCATCTTGCCTTCTGTCCCCAAGCTTCTTCACCAAATTGTCTTCTGTTTTTCTGCACAAGAGCCTGCACCACCACAATTTGTTCTCTTTGACCTTTTCTGCAATTGGAGCTACTTTGGTTTCTGCCCTTATGTCTTCATTTCTTTGTCTGTCCCACAGTGTGCATCCTGCCACCCATCTCAGGCACTTCATCTGTATCACCTCTAGCTTCCCCAACTGCTCTGCCTTTACTGCTCAGGTTTCTGTACCATGCAGTAGTACTGGTCACACCACTGTTTTGTACACCTTACTTCTGAGCTTCTTTGGCATTCTTCTGTCATATACTACACCTGACACTCTGTGCCAGTTGGCTGCAGTCCCACTGATTCTAACTTTGACCTTCTTATTCAGACTTCCCTTCTCCTCAACCACCTTTCCCTTCTGTGTCTCATTTCTCATCTTCTTCTGATTCCCCCATTTGTTGCCATTACAACTGTCTTAAATGTACTCAGTTTCATCCCACATGCCTTCACTTTTGCATTCCATTCCCCTACCTTTGATGAAGTTCTTGCTTAGAATCTGCTTGTAATACCACATCATCTGCATACAGCAACTTTTTTGATTTGTCCCTCTGACCTGTTTGCTAATGTAGTCCATCACCAGTATGAACAGCAGGGGGCTCAGTACTAAACATGATGCACCCCCTCTCCCTCTGGGAACCCTTCTATGAGACTGAACACTGTTCATACTTGAGTCATTGGGTCCTTGTACATAGCTTTCATTAATTCTACCAATGTTTCTGGGACTTCGAACCACCACAGGACTGCCCAAATCAACTTTCATGGGACCTTGTCATATGCTTTATCCAAGTCTAAGAATGCCTAGTTGGACTCCTTCCTGAACTCTAGCTTCTTCTTAACTGTCTGTTTCACTGCAATCATTGGGTCAGTTGTGCTGCATCCTGATCCAAACCTAGTGACATATTAAATGTATTCACAGAGCTGGAGCTATGTATATGAATTAGGAGTTTATTCCATAAATGAGCAATAGAATAGTGTATGTAACAAATCTGAAACATCTTAGAGTTCTACAAGAAACAAGATGGTAATATAGACTACTATCTTGCAATAATCTTTTGGAATAGGTTAACTACAAACCCAGCAAGATTCTTAACACCTCATTGTGTAAAGCTTTGAATCCTAAACTTAATCTATCTCTTATAAAGCGATAATGAATGGAAATAAGCCAAAGAGTTAAAAGTCCATAAGATTATTTAAGATCTTAAATATCATTTAGGTGTCTAATAATTTCTTTGTACTCCCTCAAGGGGAAATATATCACCCTTAGAATTGAGCAAAACATAAAAATTGACTCAATAATTGGCCTAACATATAATAAGTAATTTTATAAGTAAAATGGTTACATTTAGCCATTAAAGCACTGGCTTTAAATTCGGTTCAGGGTTGATGTAGATACCAATACCTTTAAATAAGGAAGTACTCCCAATAGAAGAGCTCCCTAATAAGATATCATGATTGATTTTCAGGGGCCCAAAAATAATGAAATTGCATTTACTACGACTGATGTTAAACCCATTCCTTTTTAGCTCATTCACTACACTAAAATGATAGATAATTAACATATTATAATCAGTGTCATTAGTAATAACCAATCTTAACTTGATATAATATGTGTATTTGGCAATCCAAATACTTTTGCATGTAAGCAGAAAAGAAAATACCACTTTGAAAAGTACCAGCCTTAAAAAAGACTTCCGAGGGACCCAATGTCAACATCAGCAATCCCTGATCAATACTAAGTGCAGTAACTTTTTCCCCTCATCCCTCAAAAGGGATTGCAAAAGGATGTACTAGTCCACCAGTAGCCCTATGGGGCTCCTTTATGCTTCTCTCCCTTTCCCCTTATAATGAGATTTCTGAAGAAAACGATACTGTGCAAGGTCAAAGTAATTCTTAAAGCCCCCATTTAGGCCTCAACAAATCTGGTTTCACCCCTCAGGCCTCCTCAAATAAGGAAATCAAATTTTGGAGGGCCTAAAGGGGTCTTTAAGAATTACTTTGAAGCCCCCTTATGCCCCTACAAATCTGGTGTCCCATTCTCTGGTTTCCTCCAATAAGGAAACCAAATGTTTCTTTCTTTCTTTCTTTCTTTCTTTCTTTCTTTCTTTCTTTCTTTCTTTAGCCTCATCCAGGCCTCCTAACTCACCTGTTTAGCAAGCCTAACCTGGACCTTTCATCCCTTAGGTTAACTGCATGGTTTCTCCAGTTCCACTAATGGCCAGAGACCTATCTTGCCCATAAAGGTTTGACTAATTCTTGGCAGCAGCCCAGAAACCTTCCACCAGAAAGATCTATAACTGACAATAGTTAAAGTTCTCCATATGAACCACAAGCCAAGGACTAGCTCCATTCACAGCTACTACAACTGAAGTTCTTCAGCTTTTACTGGCAATTTTTAATAAATGTTCCAGTTTCTTCACACTACGAATCCACTTGGCAGCAGCCCAGAAACCTTCCACCAGACAGATCTATAACTGAAAATAGTTAAAGTTCTCCATATGAACCACAAGCCAAGGACTATCTCCATTCACAGCTACTACAACTGAAGTTCTTCAGCTTTTACTGGCAATTTGTAATAAATGTTCCAGTTTCTTCACACTACGAATCCACTTGGCAGCAGCCCAGAAACCTTCCACCAGAAAGATCTATAACTGAAAATAGTTAAAGTTCTCCATATGAACCACAAGCCAAGGACTAGCTCCATTCACAGCTACTACAACTGAAGTTCTTCAACTTTTACTGGCAATTTTTAATAAATGTTCCAGTTTCTTCACACTACGAATCCACTTGTAAGTTATAACCAGTTTTTCTCAAAAACATAATCATTCCTCCTGAGCCTCACAAAAACTCTCCAAAGCCTTTTTGATGGGCACCTTTCTTCTGAGACCTCCCTTAAAAGATGCTGCTCCTATACAGGATCTTAAATTTATCCTAGAAAAGTTTACTAGCTCTCTCACTCTCTCTCTCTCTCTCTCTCTCTCTCTCTCTCTTTCTTCAAAAGAGCAGCAAACATAGACTTTAGGTACCTTTCATAGAAAGGTTTGATCCTAGTTGCCATCACTCCAACCAAAAGAAGATCAGAACTGTAGATTCTCGTGACAACCTCCATATATACTTTCTATTAAGATAATGTAACACTGAGTTAATCCCACCTTTTGTCATGGGAATCTTCTGACTTGAACCTTAGTCATTCTATAAACTTACCAGTTTTCTTCTCACACTTTTCTAAGAGGGAGAATATAAATTGCACCAAATAGATATTCATAATCAACTAAGATTTTCACAATGAACAAAAGGTGAGGAAAAGACACTCAGCTCTTCATTTCCTTTACTCCTAAGATTCCAAGCTAAAAGCTACCAAAGTTACATTATCTGATGGCTGTATGACTGTATTATGTACTGTTATACTTCCAGTCACAAAGAACTTCCTGCTAAACACAGAGCTCACTCTACAAGATCAATAGCTAGATCCCCAGACAATTTTGAAACCCTGTCAGTGGATGATATTTCTGTTGCTATGACATGAGCTTCACTGCACACTTTTGCAAGACACTTTAAGCTGGATATGATCTGAAGGTCTAGGTCTTCTTTTGCAGTTACCATCCTCTGTGGTATTTTGTCACCATGCCACCAAAGTTGTACTTCAAGAAACGTGGTCCTGCTGCTGCAGTGTACAGCCTGGATCATGTAAGATATCAAAGTTTTGTACTTACCAATAATGATATATTAAAGCTCTAACTACGGCCCAGCCAACCTAGGTTTGATTAGCAGCTCAGGTGACTGACAGAGTGACAGAGAAGGATGGATGGGCCCCTCCTTGAGGCGAGAGAGGGCACTCGTCAATGGGTCTATATCAGCGTTTCAAAAATTTAATAGTTCAAATCACAAAATATCGAACTAAAATGATCGAACTATTACATTTTCGAATGCCGATATAGAAAAACAAACCCCTAAAGGGTGTAGGTAGGGGGGCAAGCCCCCCTGCACCCTCCACACACCCCTGCTACTTAAATATACCAACTCCGAAACCGGACTACATTGTAGTAAATGGAAATCTCCCCTTATGGAGATTTCCCTTTACCCGTTCGATGTTCTGCACTTTTGGCATTCTCGCATCGACGATATAATATATAACATTCGATATTGTCAACATTTGAGATGCTGATAGGAACCCCTCGTCAATGATGCTCCCTAAGGTGAGTCAGTCGATGAGCATATGAGGCAGGGCAAAGTTTCTAGGGCATATAAACCCCCCCAGCAGAGGGAAGCACAGATGTTTGAGCCAATAGGATGACCTTTAAAATCCACAACCAGACTCAACAAATGCCAGAGTAATCCGGAGGGCAGGAGGATGGCTGTTAGATCAGGTGTGGATGTGGGGCACTCAGGGCCAGGTCAGTATCATGAGTTGCATGCGCAGCCAAAAAAAAATGACACATCTTCATTATCTATGTCTATACACTGCAACATACCCACTCATCTTGCACCTCCTTACTTTCCTGTCTGCTCTGTACTGTTTTAGTGGATATTCCAAAGGCCTACTGAGAGCTGTACAAGTTAATATTTCTGTGCTGATGCAGTCTGATATTAATTTCCTAGTGTCTTAGTCTTTCCTTGTAAGCTGTCAAACTCAGGTCTAGAAACCAACGAGAAGAGAATTGCAGAAAGTCAACTTAGAACAGTTTGCAAAAATGTATTGATTCACAGATTCATAGATTGTTTCTAGGCTTTGACCCAGCGACCCTTTCTTAGCTTAGTCAAGTTTTCCAAAAAGAATAATGATGTCCTATATCCAAATAGGACATTAAGGGCCAGGCATTTATAAGCTACCTCTGTCCATAAGGGATATGGGTGCCATGCCCAGGGTAAAGTTCCTGTTCCCCATCCACTGGTCTACATTTCACTTAAAGTGAGTAATAGATGAATTCAGCTTCACATGGATGGGAAGCCTGTTCCATATGTGGGGCAGTCTCTGGGATACATATCTGTCTCTCCAGCATATTCTGTTTAAGTAACAGACAAAATTCAGGTCCCTAGACCTTGTATTTCTGGTGCCATATCAGACCCACCTGTGGCAATCTGCCCTGCTGCTGCAGTATACAGATATGGATCATAAAAACTCTCATTAAGGTAAGCACATAACTTTTGTTTTCCTAATTCAGTAATCCATTGAAATGGACATTAATCATTAATTAATCACTACATCTGACAGTGCATCATGTAGAATACTGTCCATAATCTATATTATTCACTATAACACCACTCACTCACTAATTCTCCAGTTCTTGTGACCTCAGTACTGCAGAGATCATAGCAGACTGCCTGTGCAGTTATGTATTGTCAGACATTCAAACCAGCCTACTCAGATTTATCACTCTGTTGAACTATGTCAATGAGACATTTTATTACAGCAATAACAAGTTAAACTTTTGTATCTATTATTAATTAGGCCCATTACTATATTATGCTGTATATGCTATGTACTATTCCTTTATAGCCTTTACTGTAAGACACATATCGTGTACTAACTCTATAAGTATAACTGCATCTACCTGTTTTACAATTCTTGTATTGTAACTAACTGAACAATGAACATTAATATATGTTGGACGCCTTGTAAAAGTATAAATGTATGTGAACTTTGTCATACCTATTCATGCCCGTGTCATGGCTGAAAAGGGTTTGTGAACCTAATCATTTACTCAGTTAACAAAATTTAATAAAATAAATACTTCTTTTTACTCACTCACAGCCACTTGGCTCTATATCCCTATTTTTATTATCCTTAGTACAGACAGCAGAACAGGTGGAAGGATAGCCCTGACTATAGGTTCATAGGTTTTTCTAGGCTTACGTCCAAAGGAGACCATTGGCAAGCTCAGCCACATCACCTAATGCTGGTGGCAGGCTAACAATATCCTCCATTAAGTAAACTTTCCCCACATATCCCCAGTGAAAATTTGTGATACTCATGCAGTCATCAACACTGACTTTAAAGGTTACTAGGGAAGTACTTTGTTTGATAGGTAAGGACAGCTTATTCCAGAAATAAGGAAGATGTTTAGTAAGGTATCTGTTATACCATCTGGTACCGATGGTGTGGCAGTACAGGCCTTCGATATCTAGAACAGGTTCTGTTTAAGTTCAAATAGTGCTGGGTTATTGATAACACAGACTACTAAGCAGAGCTCACCCCTCAGGAGTCCATATGACACTGAGTTGAGAAACAGGGCTTTTAGTCTATCAGAGTAGCAAAAGTTACTGGGAACTGAGATTTTTTTGGTGAGGAAATGCTGAGATTTCTCACACTGGTTTAGATACTTGCCAATGGATGCAAAATATTCAATGATGGACCTAATAAGGGATGAATAAAGTGAGACTATAACTTCTTTGAACCTTGAAAATATATCACAAAAGATAAAATGGCCAAAGTTGATGGGTGCTGTAACCACCACAGAAATGTGGTGGCCAAAGAAGACTCTGTTATCAACATACATACCCCAAGTCCCCATTGACTATGTAAAATGTAAGTGGAATGTTAGCTATATGGTATGGAGTAGGATGCTAGAGATATCAAAAGAAATGATGCTGCACTTCTTGGCGTTGAGGATAAGCTATCCACTAGGTATTTGCTTAGTCTAGCCCTTGCTGGAGAATTTGAGTGTCAGAATGGGATTTGATAACCACTCCTAATTTGCAATCATCAGCAAACTTGGTTAGCCATAGTCCCTTAATATCATTGTTTATGTCACAGACATAGCCTATGGGACACTGGTGTTGGCATTTTTATGTCTACAGCTAATACCACCAACTTTAATGGTATGGGTCCTATCAGTCTATTATCAATCTAGTGAATTATGTATGGTTGAATGTTGAGTTGGGAGAGTTTGTCAATAATCTCAGTATGAGAGAGTGTCAAAAACCTTGACAAGGTCCATATAAGCAGTGTGGACTGTTTGTCCCTTATCCATGGGCTCAGTTAACTGTTTCAAAGAACTCAGCCAGGTTGAGCAGGTATGATCTGCCTTTTACTAAGCCAGACTGGTGTGTATCCAGGAATATATGGTTACCTGGATTACTGTTTATTAGTTCGGGTATAACATGTTCCATAGCCTTGCAAATAATGCTAGTGAGACTAGTAGGCCTATAATTTTCAGGCTAGATAGTGGTAAGCGGGCCACTTTATGCAAGTGTACCACAACTGTCATTTTCAAAATGAACGCAAATCAGATGGTATTTTCAAAATAAACACAAATTGGATAGAAATTTCAGTAACAACAAAATACACTGATTGCTGAAAATGACTGGAATGACCAAACACAAAAAAGTCTTTCAAAAATTGTTTTCAGTAAAGTAGCTGATGTATTTTGTTACAACTTCTCTGGGTCTATTGAGTTAACCTTGGAGTTCCTTAACTATATATATATATATATATATATATATATATATATATATATATATATATATATAGATCTACTTCATATGACCTAAAGTTCATATGATCGAAATTCATTTGACTGAGACCAAAACACCTAAAGTTCAAAACACCTAAAACCCATTTGATCAAAACTCATAACACTGACACATGAAATTAAAAGCATTATGCCCTTTTCCACACTGTAGCGGGACCCTGGAGGGGGGGTGTGGGTAGCTCCCCACAGGCATCATATATGTCAAACATACACGTGAATACTTAAAACTGAAATAACTCACTTATTGTAGAAAATATTTATCTAAACTATGTGGGGGGGGGCTACGCCCCCCCCACACCCCCCAAACCGCCACTAACTATTTATACCAACTCCAGGGTCACGCTATAGTGGGGAAAAGGGTATAATGCTTTTAATTTCATGTGTCAGTGTTATGAGTTTCGATCAAATGGGTTTTAGGTGTTTTGCACTTTAGGTGTTTTGGTCTCAGTCAAATGAATTTCGATCATATGAACTTTAGGTCATATGAAGTAGACCTATATATATATATATATATATATATATATATATATATATATATATATATATATATAAAACTTGAGTCTGATAATCACCTTCAGAGAGTGGTACATTATCAAGTTGCCAGTACAATCTCAATCTCTCCTCTCATAGTATGCAACAGACCTCAAATACCCATCACTTTGCTCTAGGAAATCATTATAAACAGTGCTTCAGCTTTCAACCCATCTAGTACAATAAAAACAGAAGGAGAAAACAAGACTTGTAAACTATTAAAATAATAAATTGCTACTTAAACAATCACAGGCAATCCTCTCTCCTCTTATGGTATGCAACAGACCTCAAATACCCATCGCTTTGCTCATCCACCTTCAATTTCATAATTTACTTTATTTCAGGGCATTTGTATTGCAAAGGATTTAACACATATGTTACCAAACATAAACATGAGATGCGGTCTTGAAGCATGATCTCCACTAAATCAGAGCTTACACATTCCCTGGACCATTGAATCATGGCTCTAGGAAAATCACCATTATAAACAGTGCTTCAACTTTTCAACCTATCCAGCACAATAATAAAAAAAAAAAAAACAGAAAGAAATCCTACATCTGGAATGCTGTTCAACAGGAAATAGTAATGGTGAAAAACAGGAGAATAAAAAAAAATTAAAAAGATAGTCATATTTATTCCACCACCCCCACCCCAGCAACTCACATTAATCAAATAATGTAGCCACAGCATTCTAAGTTAAAAACTCAGAAATTAATTGTTTCATATATCCATAAAACGTGACGTCCTAATATTGCATATCAGAACATCTCATCAAACTACGGTAGTGCAATAGACATAATGTAAGGGAAATTACACATCTTAGAGAACATTATACCCACAATTTTCTCTTATATAGGACCAACCTTTTTTAACACCATTATTAATATCATACATTGCACAGTGACATGGGTAAACATACAGTTAGAAAACAAACTGTTACATTTTCCTTTTTTATGCATTATACAACTATGGTTTCTTTCTTAAAAATTATCATTCACTTCAACATTACATAGATTACTTAAGTCCTGCCTTCCTTGAAATTTTACTCCTCTTCCTGTTCTGTATGAGTTGTTCCCCGAGATTTCATTTATTTCTATGTACTTTATTCCTTCCCTTTTTTAAGGATATATCTCTGTTTATTTTATCTCCTTTATAATATTCAATAATTCAGTTATGGTTGGCTTAGATTGTGATTTCCATTTTCTAGTAATTACTTTTTTTTGGCAGCCAACAGCATTACGCTTAGTAAGGAATTAGCATGTCTAGGTAATTCAGTTTCTATATCCAATCTCAAAATAATAATTTCTTTAGTTACAATAATGTGTTCCCTCAACATTTCTGACAAAGTATGTTGAAGAGAATTTTTAAAATCTGCCAACTAAATACATTCCCCAAAAAAAAAAATCCTTCTATATACCCATCCCTTTCTCACCACACCTTCAACATGTGCTGTCTACCTGTGAAAAATTCCCAGAGGTCTACTTGGGGTGTAACAATACATGTATGCAGACACTTCCGTGTAAAAATCATAAACCTTTTAGATTCTGTCATATACTTGGGAGCCATACAAATGTTCATCTGTATATTGCATTTCCATTCTCATTTCTTACTTCTTTCTAACCTCTCTTGATTGCCCCTTCCTCTTTGCCTATACTCTGTTATAAATCCCTGGAATGAAAGACAGTTTCCAACAAATAGTCAAACTTCTGCTTGTCCTCGTCCTACTCTGTGATGTTTTCCTCCCTGCTTGCTCCCAATATTTCAGATCCTTTGCTAATTTTCTCCAGTAAATTCCAGTTCCCCCTGCCTAGTTTCTATTACACTGGATCAACATTAATAATTGAGGAGAGTCACAAAACTCTTATATACTATCTTACCTAATATATAAAAGTATCAGCTTGACTGTTGATGCAGAGGCATTTATAGTCAAAGAAAAAAATGTATTGGACCGTCTTTATAAAATAAAATGGCACCAAACCTTATCATGCTTGCAACTATCAAACCTTCGATATCAGTCAGTATATTTTGCAAGAACATTTTAGAATTATTAGTAGACATTTAATATACCCCTCCTATCATATATTACTATCAACACTTTATTGCATCATTTGCAGACCATGTAGGTTATAAACTGAACAACTCCAATAGCACAAGAGTCACTGTAAGCAAAAGCAGAATTAACAACCAAAAGACATCTCAAGCAACCTAGTGAAGACAGAGAATAATAACCACAAACTGCTGTGAACAGTCACCATAAACTGTGGCCACCAAAGTATGTGTCTGTTTCCATTGAAACCATCAAGGAAATATTGTTTATTCTTAAGCACTTTTATCCTAATTACACGGACTTCATCAAAAGAATACATGTAATAATTTCAGCTTCACCAGGTTCAGACTGTGGCATATCTCTTAACCTCTTAGCAAACAACGTTTGGACAAAGTGTAAAACAATGAAGAACAAAGGCTCAAAAATAAAGACAGATTTTAAATATTGCTCTTATAAACTTAGAAAGTTGCTAGGATAACAGGATTTGTGTTAACATGCATTTTCTGAAGGATACGAAGCCCAAAACTCAAATGTATGTCATTATTTAGTGACTTCAATCCTCAACGACTTGCCAGAAAACCACAAATCTTATGAGGAACAGACCAAAAACAAGAAGCAAAAATCTGGACATTCTGTGGAAAATCTGGAAAGTTGAGAGGTACGGGCTGTGATTCCCATTCCTCATCAAGTTCAGCATCTTACGGACAATTATTACGATTATCAGGTTCCACTGTTACAGAGGTCTCACCTACATAAGCAATTACAGCAAACCTTACAAAATACCAGCTACTGATTGAGGTAAGGTAAACAGCTGCATTTCTGATGGAAAGGAAACATGTTAAGGACCATAAGAATGATAACTTATTTTTCTATTTTATTGTCTTAACTTATGCTTGAATTTATGCTGATGATACTCTTTCATTGCGGCAAAGAACTGTGTCCATTCTAGCGTTGTCCTCTGCAAGAACTCTTCATTGACAGACCTTGGTCTTCTTTCTATTAGCATCTCCTTAGCAGGCTACCACAACTATAGCAAGGCCTGCTTCTTTGAATACTATGTAATAAACTGAACTAAACTATTCTTTATGATCATAAGCTCTGTCAATTGCGGATAAGGGCAATGGATTGACCTTTTCGATTTTGAATGATTTCCCAGAAAATTCAACCAATTGCATGATTTTGGTTTTCAAATTCAAGGCAGTTTAATCCTTCTTCACCTTCCAAACTCCTAGTGGATCATATTCACTGAGGTGCTTTTATCTTCCAGGATAACTAATGTGTGTTAGCTTAACACTATTTTGCTGCTTAACTCCACTGATTTATTTTGTATTCATGGAAATGTACTGTTCCTTCAAGAACTCGCTAGTGCCAATTCAAGGTGACTTAAGCTGTTTAACATAATGAGCCAACAAGCCAGATGCAGTTTTCATCTGTTGCCTGACAGTTTCCAGATCAGCTTTCTGTAGCTTTATAACAATTCATTGTTCTCATTAGGTTAAGGCTCAACATTGATTAGATGCATTTTACTTTTGCTCTTCAAAAAAAGATTTCATACTCATTTTTTCCAAATATATACACCATTATGAAAAATACAAACTAATGCACTATTTCAACCAAAGTATTGTAAAAACATATTTCATATGCAAACATTAGACATCTTTTTCAATGAATCTTAACAAAACGGCTGAAAGGCATGATCAGCCAGTTCAATCACTGGAAGATGTCTCTGTTATGTTTTCATATCTTAACTATCTATGCAGTACTGATGCTTTATAATCACTCTTAATTGTTTAATATTTTGTAATTTATTACATCTAAAATTACCTAGTTGGGACTGCCACATTTATATATTTTGTTTGCCAGTCTGTCTTGCTTCACATGAATCTACCTCTTCAATAATATCACAGAGCCAAATGTTCTAACTCAAATTTTTTGTGTATTTCTCTGAAAAACAAGTAACAGTTTTTCTTTTTATTGAATTTTTTTCTAACCATAAGCTGTTAAAAAGTATCTCACTGTGCATTTACATTTTATAAGAAAACAAAACAGCTAAACTGCAGTTTTTGTTAGGTATTCAAAGGTATAGTTCCACCAGGTTTTCAGACCAGACCCTGCATTCCTTTAAGTAGAGGTCAGATACAGCAGTCCTGCTCTGTAATCTGAGCCTGTCAATAACCAGAACTTCAAAGACCTGATAAAGCAGCTTCAAAGCAACTTTTACAAATCTATACTATATGTAAAGGACCACATTGGTCAGAAACTATACATCTTATATTGCTGTTCTACGGTGTACTAATGTCCCTGCAGCACTATATGCAGTCATTATTATTTTTCATTTGGTTCCGACCCAAAATGACATGAGAGGGATGGACATACTGATATGATGCCGTTTTTTAATGGCTGTATTAGCATGACTTTTCTCTTTTTTTTGCAATGCACTGTGTGTCTTCAGAAGATGAGAGTATAATATCTTGCCCTCTTAGGCAAGAGCTTCTTTGTATTTATGTAGAATGGCAATACTCAAACTTACTATTTAATATGAGATTCCTTGAACAAAATGTCTGAAATGATACTCCCTAGTTTGTGGTCTTTGTTATATCAACAACCAACGACTGGGTGTGATATACTGAAGATTTACCCATTGTTGGTGTGGTTTAATCACAAGGGCAAAGCCAGAGTGACTAAACAAAGGCAGTCATGGGTAAATCTTCAATATATCACACATATGAGTTGATTATTGCTATTATACAATGACATTATTTAAGAAAAAAGATACTACTTACTTTTCTTAAATAATTTCTTTTTCTAATGTGTTCTTCTGCATTGTTTCCATATTCTGTGGTTTTGTTGATGTACTGCGCATGATATGGGACTTACATTCCCATGCTTACGCAGTACATGAGTGCTTTGGAAAGCAAGCAACGGATTTGGGAAGATCTCTGTTGCTTCTTTTTTTTCTTCTTCTTTTTTTTAAAGAAACTGTGAAATTTGGACAGTTTAGAGGTATGAGAGAGGGCAAAACTACAAGGAAAATCGGATGCATTTCTTTAAGTTTTGTATAATGTACCCGATTTTCCTTGTATTTTCTCTGCCCTCTATACTTACATTTTGACCTCTTAGTGCAATAAAACTGTAACGCCTTGGCATATATTAATAGAAGAAAGTCCTGGCAACCAGATTTTTTTCTAATGGTATATGCTTGATTTACAACAGGCACACTGGTTGGGCTGACCAACCACTGTGCACATTTTTGAATGTTAATGACCTCTCATTGGATAATTTGTTTTATACACACCATAACAATGCATTTCTTCTTCATCTCAAAATAGTGCTTAAATTCAATTTTTTTTTTGTTTTTGAAAAGATAGGAATCAGCATCAAGGACTCCTTGTTCAGCATCTGACTCTGACAGTGGCATCAAGTTTCCTTACTCTGTGTCTGCACAGTAAAACAGTTGTGAATTCTCAAAGACTCAATAGATTTCTGGCCTCCAAGAGAGGGAAAGAAGGGAAATGTAAATGACTATTTCGGAGCTGTAAATGACAATAAATAGTAGATGATCTGTGAATCCTCAGAGACTGACTTGGTTTTTGACTCATGAATAAAAAATAAATAAAAGGAATGAATATACCTTGCTATGTCAACAAAACCTACAGAACCTTAAAATAGGATAGGGTATATGTGATACGAACTGGGAAGACAAATTCAGGCAAAAAGTATTGTGAAACTTCATCCAAACCCAGCAAGTCATATATTGAGGAGTACGAATAACATAGAAATGCCACAGGAGGGTAACAGCTAAGACACTCTTTTTATATGGCAGAGTAGGGATCATTTTGTAAGAAAAAAGTATATTGTTCATAAGTAACTACTAGATACTCCCTCTATATATCATTAAATGCTAACCATTTTCTAATGTTCCCTCCTTTTTTCACTTGTTCTCTCCTCTCTCTGTCTGACCATAAACTCCCTCCTGGCCAATCAGCTCATTCATTCCTCATCACTGGAATGAGAGTTGACAGAGGAGATGTCATTTAGACAGCTATTAAGGTTGGTTCAAGGGCTTTCTCTTCAGACCTCCATTTCCATTGTAACCACCTGACTTGTAGCACCAAAGGGGGACATGCAATGTACTGAGCACGCTGGTTGTCTCTCACTTCAAGCAAGGGATGTTGCCAACAAGCAGCCACACCCTCTCCAATCAAACACATGAAGTAATTTCTCCACTCAACACTGGAGAAATTGCCCTTCCCCATGTGGTTGTGAAGCACCCACTGGCCCACCTCCACCCCCTTCCCCACAGAGAGGTGAATGGGCCATGCACCTTTGGTCCTTTCCTTCCTTGCCTGACTCCTCCAATGCCTGGGCTGATAATCAAACCCCTGCTGCCTAGGTTACAGAAAGGGCTCAATCCTTCTGCATCAGGGAGTCAGGTAGTAATGGTTCTTCTTAATGTCTGTTGCATCTTCAATAACTAGTCTTAACTAGGAGTATGCTGTTTAGTGTACTTGCTACACTTGTCTAGCAGCTGTTTGCTTCCAGTTTGTGAGACTGCCACAGTACTGAGGCATCATTCCTTTATGAGGGAGCGTTACCAATTTAGAGAGATTAAGTCATATGATATGATTGCTTATGTTGATATTTTTGTTTTGTAGTAGCATGAAGCTATTGTCTTTTATAGTATACCTACCTACACAACAGTCTTTTATCAATTAGCTGTGCTGTTCCAACCCTCTCTCAGCTCTTTTAACTTGGTGTACTATTCAGTCTGTCTTGAGACATTGGGGAAAGTGGAAACATATTTCCTGCTCTTTTTCTACTGATTCCCATTGGTTGATTTAACAATCCCCAACAAGTCACTTAAATCTGCTACTTTGGTTCCTAGTTTAGTTTTGAAAAAGGTATAGATTGCACCATTCTTATCTTATATCCTTCCAGAGGGACTCTAGTCTGTTATAAAGCCATGGCCTTAAACCCAACATAAGATTCTCTCTACTTTACCTAAAGACGCACTTGGAAATGTTCATGAAAAATAAATCCCCATTGACTGCTCACAGTTCCAAAGCTCTACCTTCCCTAAGTAGTGAACCTCACCCCAGAGTTGTTTGTCCTCTTTACAATTTTACCTAAGTGTAATTTAGTGGCCAGAATCTCATCATTTCAATGTTATAATCTGTAAGTTCTTCCTTCAAATATCCAATTGTCTGTTTTTTCTTATTTAGATCTTGCATTGCTTATGAGAACAATTTTATCTAAGCTTGTGTAACATACAGGAAATCAAACTTTTTCTATAGTTTTCACTGATGTTAATGGCCACAGTTTTACTTATTAAGTATATGTTCGAGGACACAATACTATTGTGAAGACTGGTAGAGAAGGTTGAAGGCTGCCAGCCTAGCCAGATAGAATTTTATAGATAATTCTAGCATTTGTAAATATAAATGTAAAATACAGGCTTGTCTCTTAAATGAAAGAAAATACTGTAAAATGTGAACTTCAAGATTGTAGCAACATTGCCATCTGTTGTAAGGAAAACTAAGCCAAGCATTTCAAATGCTCTTTGAAATTAAAATTATGTTTTGTATGTCCTTTGAAGTTAGAATTTGGAGTCGATGAGTCTGGAGTAAGCATCCTGCCTATTGTTTTAAGGCTAAAGTTAATGACCAGAATTTACATGCGGAATGTCCTTTACTGCTCTAAGAGTAAAAGAATGTAAATGTAGTTTCTGTGGCCTGGGAACTGGGAAAGTGTAAACAAATGATGTAATGTTTTAGCAGAACTGCAGTTTCAATTTAAACAGTGAGAACCAGAAATTATTAAGCATTTTTGTCTTGATATGCATCTCATCAGCACTCTGCCTATGTCTTAAGTAAGTTATTTCAGAAGTATGTTTTCTTGTAGTAATAGCCAGGAAATTAGAAGAAAGTTAGACTAAGTGTTTTTCTGTTATGTCAGAAGTGTACTACTGAATTATTTTAAGTTTCTTTGTTATCATTGAACTCTTGAGTAGCACTGTGGTGTAGTAGTATTGTCTTGTGTTTTTAGTATTTATTATTAAATATTTTTAAACCCTTGTCACCTGTGGCTGGTTTATGTAGAGATAAGTTAATCTCTGGAGTACATTGCATATTTATAGAGTTTACTGTTTAAGCCACTCCTATAGCTTTAGCGCAGGGCTATTCTTCCAATTGGATAATAATATTGCACAGTAATAATTGGACACCCTTCTAAGGGCCTTTGGGTAGCTGATAATTATTAGCTGGTGGTGGCAGTGATTACAATGGTATAGTCTGGGTAAAGGGGCACAGCTGGAGCATCTGTGTCAGCCTTTCCTAGGAGTGTCTGTGAAGTTGTATAAATATTTATCTTAAAGTGTGTGTGTGTGTGTGTGTGTGTGTGTGTGTGTGTGTGTGTGTGTGTGTGTGTGTGTGTGTGTGTGTGTGTGTGTGTGTGTGTGTGTGTGTGTGTGTGTGTGTGTGTGTGTGTGTGTGTGTGTGTGTGTGTGTGTGTGTCAGCTACTTGGGCAGGGACATGAATCACTGGGTGGACAGAGAGGGTACTGGAGGTTAGCTTGCCAGCTAGGCTGAGATCTGGACTCTATAGCTGTGCCAGTGGGGAGTCTTATTGGGGACCTGGAGAGCAAGGGAGCAACCAGCCCCAGACTGACTGTGATCTCTGTGTGCACTTAAGGAAAATTGTACTTTACTGTGTGTATTTGTTATCCTTTCCTCTTATATGAGACGCCCTCTCTGGTATTAGTGGTGAGGATTGAGGTTCCTTGATTGCTGGGCCAGGGCACGAACATCACAACTATAAAGCATGTATTTTGCTAAAATTAGACTGTTTTCTAAAGAGTAAGCTATTGGATAAATTGTTATATGAAGTGCAGGGGCCAGTTGTACTGTAACACAACATAAGCAAGTTGGTAAGTGTTCCCATTTTGACCAATGAACTGTTGATATTATCTGTATAACTGCAGAAAATTAAGGACAGCTTCACTCTAAATACAGTATTATCTTTTGTCATGTTGTGGTCTGTGCACAATCTTTCCTGATATAATCCACTATTCAAGTAATGATAACTCCCGAAATATTTACACATACAACTATAATTGTGTCATACCCTTTTATTTCTTTATTATTTATTTATTTGATTTGATTTTATTTATCCTTTGTTAACTGGGTTAGTCCCTCTAAGCTAATGGCATCTTTTCAAGGGAGACTCAATGTGGTATTTATACTACTGGGGTAAATTTATACAGGGCACCACAGAACTTCCCCTACTCTTTTTGCATACAGGGACGTTATTCACGGTTTCACTTCCTGTCTTCCTGTCTGGGCAGAAGACAGCTTGGAGAAAGCAGGGAAGAAATGGAAGGTGATGCAAGGAGAGAAGTGTGTGATGATACAGAAGAGAATTCGCTAAAAATAACAATATTATGACAGCATTGATGTCGGAAGCAACAGTCAAGAAGAGGCAAGCAGTTGAGCCTGTAGATGAAGGAGAAGAGAAAGCGGTCAAGATTTCTCTAAAAGGAATTACAGCAGAGGTGGTGATAGATTCTGAAGAGATTTTCCAAGAGAATCTCTTTAGAGATGAGTTACAACCCTCCAGTTGGGAGGGTTGTGGGATGATATATTATTGAACTTAGTAAATGAAAGTGAGCCAGAGAGTGGCAAAGATGTGTCTTGGGGAGACTTAATGGAGAAAATATGACATGAGGAAGAGATGGCTGAGAAAGGTAAATCGTATGCAGAGATGGTAAAGTCAGGAGCCGAAAAAAAGTAGAAAAAAGTCGTAGGTGTTTAAAAAGAGAACTTTAACTGTACATGTCGAAGAAAAAGAAGACACTGAACTGGACAGATATAAGGTATGGGATTAAGTAATTTCACCATTGGGAATTAAAGCAAGTAAGGTAAGGGCATTTATATATATTAAAAAAGAGAAGAATATGAAAAGAAGAAAAATAGTGTACCATGGCATTTGTACATATTTAAAGCATCTTATAGAGAGGTAAAGAAAAAAATCAATGTACAATTTAGGACTGAAGTAGCTAAAAAGACTCTTTAAAAGGACATTTATTGAAGTCAGGGTAAAAATGTATTAGATGTGTGAAAAGTGTATGATAATGGAGGTTTATGTACTGGGGTGTGGGAATGTAAAGTGATTTTGAAAATCGAAAATGAAAGTATTGTACATTTACCAAGTGTTATAACTGTTGAAGGAAATAGGGGCATGATAAAATATTGGAGCTAGCTTAAAAATGTTTTTTTGTATAGAAAAAATTATAATTTAATCAGTAATTATGATAGAAAAAGATTTTTTCATGTCAAAAAATAGGACACGATGCAAGTGTTTATGAAGTGAGATGTTACAAATGTAATAAAAGGGTCATTTTGGGGGGGTGATGAAAAAGGGGAAAACAATGGAGGCTGTGGATGGGCAAAAAGACATAGAAATAAGGGAAATACAAACATAAACTATTAATAAAGAACTACTTGTTCAAAAAATTTGTATGCAGGAAGAGTTTAATTCAGGAAAAATGGAAGAGAAAGAATCATGTTTGAGTGTTAGCAATGATATTAAATGGAGTATAGTAAATCAAAAAAGAAATTCAATTTGTAAAAGAGAATGGGGAGAAAAAAAGAAAAATCACAGAGGGATTTAGAAAAGAAAAAAGAAAGGAAAAGCAGAAAAATATACTATTTAAGGTAGAAGCACATGCAAAGTTTTAGCATTAGATATGAATAGTTTTAAGAAGTTAGAAGAATAAGGATTTTGGAGTAGTGTAAAAAGCAAGACAGTGATGTTATTATATTAGAAGACGTTAGATTTTTGTCTCAAATAGAAAGACATCAAACCGAAGTGTGGTGAGGAAAAATGTTATATGGAATTTCAGAAAGGAGACCTGTTCAGGAATACTTCTATAAAGATACAATTAAAGTAATATATATCACTTTTGTTATAACGGGTAGAATTACTGCTATTGGTGTAAGATGGATGGATCATGTTATTAGAATTATTGCAATATATGCATATGTAAAAAAAGGAGAGAGAAGAGATGTTTATAAATATAATTCAATATGTGGCAGTTAATATGGAGATTATTATAGCAGGGGACTTTTATTGTAACTTAAGACAGCAGAAAAAGGCGGCATATGATGTTAGTCTGGTATGGGACATTATAAAATATGGATAGTAAAAATTTTGGAATTCAGAAACATGGACATATAGAACAGGAGATAAAACAAAAGAAATAGTTTATTTTTTATTGTCAGAAAGTTTAGTAATAGTAAAACAAGAAGTGTTATTGACACAATTTTCAGATCATATCGCAATTTGTATCATGATAAAAGGAAATGCTGAGTATGTAAGCATAAGGAAAAGTTTAAAAACAGTAAATGAGGTGAAATGGAATGTTACAGTCAGAGAGGATGTTAGGAGATTATGGAAAGAATATGTAGAATTTTGTAAAAACTGGTCAGAATGGTGGTTAAACTTTAAACTGAAACACAAAAAGTGTTATGTGACATTGGAGAAAGAAAAAATATATATCAGGAAAATAAAGTATGATAATTCAAGTAACAATACAACTGATTATCTTGAAGAATGATGAAGATTTCTTTATTAAGGAATATGTATTATATGAACCGAACAAGAAAAAAATAAAGCATTTATTGTACAAACATACTTTCTGCAAGGAAAAAAAAAGAAATCACACCATACTTAAGTAAAATAATTAAAGGGGATAATAGTGTAATGAAAGAAATGAACACAATACACAGGAGGAGATTATGAATATAGTAAAAGAACACATTAGGATATTTGTAAGGTCCCCCACTCTGGGTCAGTAATCAAGGAGCCTGAATCCTCACCACTGACACTGGAGAGGGACGTTCACTTGGAAGAAAAATAGACAAACACAGTATTTCCAGATACAGCTCTCTCCATCAAGCACAATTTCCCTTAACAGCTCGCAGGGAACACACTCAGTCCAGAGTCTAGATTTCTCTCTCTCTGTCTTCCTCCATGTCCCCACTAAGACTCCCCACTGGCACAGCTATAGAGTTGAGTCCTCAGCCAAGTGTTCATGCCAAGTTCTCCAGCACCCACTCTGTGAAACCAGTGTTTTGTGTCCCTGCTCCAAGCAGCTAACACACACACTCTTTGAGATTTGATTTTCACACACACACACACACACACACACACACACACACACACACACACACACACACACACACACACATGGGAAAGGCTGCCACAGATTTACTAGCTATGCCCCCTTATGCCCAGACTATAAGGTAGTTACTACCACCAGGCACTCCAAAACCAGCTACTTTAAGACTCTTACAAGGGTACGCAATTATACTGAGTGAAATTAATATTAGCACAAATGGTAGTGTTTTGACAAATGCAGTAAGGCTTTCAGGAGTACCCACAGAGTAACCAAATAGATATGAATACTCTCAAAGGTTAAAATATTCTGTAAAGGACCAGCCGCAATGAAAAGTTTAAATATATTTAATAATAAATAATAAAAGAACATGAAAACACTTAATATCTATGTACAATAAACACCAGAGTTTCATTCACAGGAAATATTAAAATAACACAAATGAAAAGATTTGCATAGATATAGAAAAATAGTACTTAACTAATCTCACTATACTTTCCTGGCTGATCAAAAGAATTGCTATTCCCTGCTCACTTACTAGAGTGAGGCAAGGTGAAGTAAGTGAGGGGTACTTCTATGTCAGGTTTTAAAAACATAGTCCTCTGAGACTTCAGTCTCATTTACTATTAAAAACATAATTTTAGTAATGGATTACAGAATGACACCATATACATCTGCTCATCTGACTTCTGGTTCCCATGCTATCCCCTTTCCTAGCAATTGACCCAGAATCTCACACATATATGTCAATAATACACACATAGGGCTTTGCTAAGATCTGCTGCAGCTTTTAGAAGTTATAAAACAATAAAACAGTTCCACTCTTCCTACAGGAGCTAATAAACCACTCACTGGGACAAACATTTTGTCTTTGGCTGCAGTCAGAACTGTAAGGCACAATCTTTATGGCCTAAATTAAGTAATTTAATTTTTACTAATAATCACCTTAGATTTGACCTACATATTTCTATAACCATAAAAAAAAGTACATAAAAAAACTTGGCCTACTGTATTGCAATAAAAAATTCCTCACTGACCACTCCAAAACTACAATAGTGAGGACTCACCTACTATCCACCCTACATTATGCCTCCCCCGTGCTTACAAATCTCCGCAAATCTGACCTAAACAAACTTGTTAGTTGTTATAATAAATTTGCTACAACCTCTCCCATCAGAACACATCACTGTGAATGCCTAAAAACGTCAATTGGCTAGAACTACTACTACTACTTCAACTCAGTCAACTATCACTGGCCCACAAAATAATACATAACTCTGAAAACACCCCAGCCCTACTAAATCTTTTGCAACCCTATACAACCACCAGGCCCTTGAGGTCTAGCACACAAAACCTCCTCAAAGTAACCAAATATAACAATAAAGCTGGTAGGTCTGTCTACAGCCACTGTATAACAAAAACCTGGAACTCCCTTCCTGCCCACATAACTGACAACAAATCCCCATCACAGTTCAAGAAACTTGTTAAAACTCACTTTTTGAATGATTGACTGTGCTCCTGTATCCCCCCTGGCTAATGTCTCATTAGAACATTTCACCTAACTTAAGAAACTCTGCTAAGCCAACCAATCATAGTACTGTACCCACTTAGGACTGTTAATCTACTGCTCATCCCATCTCTCCAGGAGTTAGAGAAAACTATCCCAGCAATGTTGTGCTTTCCATAAGCAACTAAAACCAGAAGACATATTGTAAATCAATTTGTTATCCTTCTCAACTAAAACCAGGTGAAGACATATAGTAAATCAATTTGTTATCCTTCTCAACTATAGCGAGCATCATCTGCTCTCTTGGAGCCTTATTCTATATCTCTCTTTTTTTACTCTGATAGTAAATCTATCACAGGAATCCTAAACTTAGGAATATCTTCTAAAATTTAATATTATATTGTAGAGAATGAATGTATCCTATCTGTTAGCTAATATGTATGTCATAGTCTTTTCTTTGGAAATTGTATGTCAAAAGTCTGTCCTTAAAACAATGTCTTGTAAAACAAATTGTTCATTTGGAGCTTTTCTCCCCGGGCCTCCACTGAAAATGGACTTGTAATCCAGTTGGACTCTGCCAGTCAACAAATGTAAAATAAAATAAATAAAATAAATAAATAAATAAATAAATACTATTTTGCAAAGTTAACTGGGCTGAGATTAACCTTAACTCCTCCATTATTCTCTGTTAAAACATATACATTTAATCAGTTACAATATAGTCAGGACCCACTGTTGGTATATTTTTATCACGAGCAGCTTTACAAATACATTTTTCAATACAAGCATCTGTACAAATCAGTTTGATATACAAATGACATATAATTCTTTATAAAATTCCAGCTAGCTATGCTGGCATATGTTACACATCCACTGCCCTACTTCTCCTGACATAGCTGGCAATACCTCACACTGTCACAATATTATTTAAACAGCAGGGGTCAAAGACGTGGAAGGAATGAAAGGTGCATCATCTGACAAGGTAAATAGGAATTTAGAAAAAAAACATAAAAATAGGTGAATTAGAACAGGCATTAATGATAATGAATTTAGACTTGGCAGTAGGACCGGATGGATTAGAATACAGGATGTATAAATATTTGACTATAGAGTTAAAAATGGCTTATAAAGGTATTAAATGAATAGTAAAATAAAGGTTTCATGTATAAAGAGTTATGTAGGGGGATTATCAGA
Source organism: Protopterus annectens (assembly GCF_019279795.1). Taxonomy (NCBI): domain Eukaryota; kingdom Metazoa; phylum Chordata; order Ceratodontiformes; family Protopteridae; genus Protopterus; species Protopterus annectens. The sequence goes on from NC_056731.1 coordinate 1,212,583,263, forward strand.
TTTCTATGGAAAAAACATGAGAAGAGATATACAGAGTTGGAGGCCAATTGTATTAAATAATACAGATAAGATTTTTATGAAAAATTATACAAAATAATGGAAGAGAAAGTGGGTAAAGTTGTACATGGAAATGTATTAGCTATTAAAGGCAAAAAGGGTTCAAGATTTATTATTAATAATTATGGAATTAGTGAAAGATACAGTATTTAGAAATGTTAAGGCAAAAGTGATGGTAGGAGATTTAAGTAAAGCCTTTGATTTGATTCCTCATTCAATATTATAGGATATATTTGAAATATACAGTATAAGTAAGAAGATTAAGAATGTTTGTTGATCAGCATAGAAGTTTAAATGGATAGTTAAGTTAAGACATACAGTTAGACAAGGGTATTAGACAATGTTGTCCAATTGGTGCAATATTATTGTTTTAGTAATGAACGTGATATCCACATATGTGAACAGACAGATGGGCACATTGAGTTATATTTATAAAGAAGTCATTACTAATTACAATCATGGGTATTGACTAGAGTATCTATGGTATTACATTGGGATGAAATGGGTAGGCTTGAAATTACCTCCAGGTCAATAGCCTAGTAACCTCCTGTGATCCTGTGATCCTATGATCCTATGTTTAATGAAAAATGGGACCTGGCAATAATATTTAAAAAAGGTAAGGTTTTGGTTGTGGAAAATGGAGTGGGGATCAAAAAAGCAATAAGTAAGTGCTGTATGTATATATATATATATATATATATATATATATATATATATATATATAATTAAGGAAATGTAGAAGAAAGCTGTAATGTATGTCATGTAAATATTGTATATAATGTAAATAATGAAAAAAATATGTATATATATATATATATATAATGTAACTAAGTAAGTATGTAAATAACTATGATTGTTTAAATAAAGGACTTCTACTCTTTTTAATAGGTGGTGTGGGATCTTTTACATCCACCTGACCTATCACCAACTCAAGCAGATGGAACCTTGCTCTAACATCTCATCCAAAGGATGACACACTCACAAGTGCAGTACCCTGCTAATGCTGCACTGCTATGTCACCAATCCAATCACCTGGCATAGGAATAGAACCTACAGCCTTCTTGTCTTTCAGCACCAAAAGAGAGTGTGCTACCTGATGACCCATGGGCACTGCAATAATTTTATTTGAAAATTGTTTTGCCTGTGTTGATTGATACAAAAACTATCAAGAAGTAGTTCCTTGACCATAAATGACTTTGAAAACATCCCTAAAACCACCTGCACTTGCTGAAAAGAGTGTTTCTGCAGGGTGGAAGCCACCTGTCACATCCACACATCAAGTCATACATATACAAACTCTGTAGTTGCATAGCAATGAGGAAAGAAGAAAATCTCCTGTACATCATGCAGTGATCTTGCACATTGGTGCCACACTACATGTAGTAGCCACACTATATGCAGTATAACATAAGATGACCTAAGGAGCAGTAAAATCAAGCAAGTGTGATCTGGAAGTTATTTTCAATCCATGTGATAGGGATTCCAGGTATAAACTATACACACACACACACACACACACACATATATATATATATATATATATATATATATATATATATATATATATATATATCATACACATGTAGATAGCTATAGATATATAGATACAGATATTGATAGAGCTGTGTGTATTTGTGTGTTAATTTATTACATGAATTTCCCCATTATTATAAGAAAGATAATACTGAATCCCTTTTTAACCACTCTTACAAATCATCAGAGTTAGTCATAGATAAAGTTATTCTACTAATAGTACAATGTCTCCTATGTGTTGCTATTAACTTAAAAGTTATAGCATTATAGAATGCATACATTTGCCAAAAAAATTATTTTGCTATAAAAAAAAAAAGCTAGTACATGCGGTCAAACATCAGCTACATAACGGCTTTTTTTTCTGTGTGAAATTGCACTACAGGGGGTTTGGGGAATTTGCCCTTTCACACCATAGTGTGATCTTGCAGTTGGTATCTATAATTAGCAGGATGTATGGGTGTAGGGGGGTTTGCACCTCTGGAAAAAAATATGTTTAAATAATTTTTTTCTTTTTTTTTGCATTTATTTAGGCTTTGAGCATATGCACTCAAGAAATCATATTTTGTTGTTTTTGTTTTCCAGATAAATGATATACACCCACATATACTGTATATAATATTTATATATGTACTATATATATATATATATATATATATATATATATATATATATATATATATATATGTATATATATATATATATACACACACACACACACACACACACACACACACACACATATACATATATATATATATATATATATATATATATATATATATATATATATATATATATATATAGTAAGGAGAAGTGGGCAAATATTGCCAAGTTAAGATGTGCCATGCTGATAGACTCCTACCCAAGAAGACTGAATGTTGTAATTAAATCAAAAGGTGTTTCAACAAAGTATTAGTTTAAGGGTGTGCACACACAACCGATTATTAGTTTAAGAGTGTGCACACTTATGCAACCAGCGTATTGCACATTTTTTTATTTTTTATATTTTTTCCCCTAACAGAGTTGTTTGTTTTTCAATTAAATTGTACAGGTTATAGGTCACATTAAAGGTGGGAAAAGTTTTGAAATTATTTATTGTGGTCTCATTTTTTTATATCGAAAAACCTGGAATTTTAACAGGGGTGTGTACACGTTTTATATCTACTATATACATATATATATATATATATATATATATATATATATATATATATATATATATATATATCCACATGTGTACATTTATTGGTTCCATTGGTTTGGTCGACAGGCAGTTTGGTCGGTATCAGTTTAATCAACTGCATTTGATCAACTACACAAGATAGTCAACACAGCACCCCGCATAAGGGGGTGTTGTTCATGTTTTTTTTTAATTAATATTTGCACACGCATGAAGCAACTTCAGCACATGCATAGTAGGAAATTGACATTGTGATATAGAGTGGTTTACCTACAGGATGTCAACATTTGTTTTTGTTGACCAACTGAAGGTAAACCATAAATATACATATATATATATACTGTAAATATTTTTATACAGTGTTCTCTCTGGCTATACTGCATATCAGGTTCATAGGTAAGTACAAGGCTAACTGCTCTTGTGGAACATTTTAAGCCTGGTTAAATTTCCTTAACATGAATCAAGTCATGCACCTCTTGCCTGTGAGGGAAAGACTTTAACCATTATGGCATTCCAAATTCCTTGTTTAGAAACCCTGAACACTGGGCTTAGTATTGCTGGCAGTTAGATCATTTTAAGTAATATTAGTCTAACTTCAAATTAGAAAAATGTTTTGTTCTAATTTGTAACAGACATATTTAAGTTGTTAATAATATTATTATAGATAACTTGTACCACTTCACTAAGTTCTTTGGTAATAGCTATTCCTAAGTACTGTGTTTCAGTGTTATTCCATTTAAATTCATGAATAGATTTTGGAGAAAGCTTAATGCTTTGATTAATTAGCATAATTTTTATGAGTGAACTTTAAACTAGATATTTATTTAATAAACTTTATGCATAATTAAGAAATGGTATGGAAGAATTCATGTCACTTGTTGTCATATGTCATCTGCAGAGTCACATTTTAGAGTAAAATATATTATTAACACTAACACATTGCACCAATGGACTCAAAGATCTTACAGTCTGTATTAGGTAAAGATGAGTTTTTTACAAGGAACTCTTGTATGTTTGTCTTGCTTTAAAAATTGAAGTTAGTGAATATTTCCATGAGGGTGGAATCAGTCTATCACTTTGCACTGATATGAACATATTTCTTTCAATAAGCAGATAATATCTTGGAGAAAGATGGTACAGATCTCTGATATACCTCCATCAGCTCCTGGGGCTTTGAAGCCATTTAAACCTAATTAATTTGTATAATATTTTAAAGCTTTTTGTTATATTTATTACATTTTATAGCTTCTATTAAAACATGCCTAATTGTTTTTATCTTCTATGTCAGTATCGTGTTTATCAATATTATCATAATATGTTAAGTACATTTAATTATCTTCACTATTTGAGGATTTATTACTATTTCTAGCAATAGTTATACCTTCTATGCAATACAACTTAGGAATAATTTTAGATCTTGCTGCCAGTCTATGTAATCCTTGAGGAGTGATAGATTATCATTGTTAACTTATTTTTCTGGTACTATTGCTTCTTTGGTCTCTTGATATTTTTGATCAATGTTTTCATGGTTTCAAGAAACTAGGCTTTGCCCTTCTATACTTTTATTCTGGCATTATTTAACTTATTTCATATTTTGAGTAATTCACTATCCTAATCTCTTTATGACATTATGCAATTACATTAACATATAGCACATCATTCAGTACATCTGACAACATTATCATTAATTTCCCAATTATTATTATTATTACAAGAAAGATAAGCCTAAGTCACTTTTTAACCAATCCTCCAAATCATCAAATTTACTCATATATAAAGGTATTATGTTAGTAATACAAACTCTGCTGTGTATTCGTGTTAACTTAAAAGTTATAGCATTATGGTCAGATAAATCACTTTCACAGAGTCAGATTTTGAACTGAAATTATTAATAACATAAACTCTATTGTAATTTAAAATCCAAAAACAATTGAATAATATGTGAAATACAGAAAATTAATTTCAACAAATGTATTCATATCTTTCAAATTTATTGAATTAGTCCAGTTTTAAGTGATGTGCCTGAGACTGAAATTCTTAGATTTCTATTAGTATTAGTATCATCTCTTTTTAATACACAGTTAAGATCAGCTCTAGTATTAGTGTCATCTCTGTTTAACAGACAATTAAGATCACCCTTAGTATTAAATTACTTATCATGCTGTTTGTCAAAATATCTAAATATGTTTAATAAACTTAGCCCCAAGGCCTGGTATCCAATACATGTTAGCTAACATTATAAATGTGCTTTGATCAAAAACATACCTTTACTATCACTAAAGAAGTTCATTAGTCTTGGCATAATAGCCAATTTACTCTGTAGAATAGTTGTACCTCTTCTTTTCTCTTTAAAGAAGAAATTTGTGTATTATTTAAAATTATTTTTATGTGCATCCCTTTCCAAGAGAGGAGTACGTCTTATCGCTACTGTTGAAGCCATTAATATTTATTGACATAAAGTTAAAGTCAGACACTGTTATGAGCACATAACATACATATTCTCTGTTATGTATATTATATATTCTCTCTTATGAATATGAAACATTTATGTGCTGATGGCTATGCAAGGGCTTTTTTTTTATCCATTCTGTAACAGCAAAGCAGTCTATGGTTGTACTTAAAGGAACTCTAGAAAGAAGACTGTAATATATTATTGTTCTGTTTACTGGCTTTTACCTTTCCTTCTTTTAACCTCTAAAAACCTCCTGGCTTCACCATCCTTGCCTATTCTCCCTAACCACACCCCTTCTTGGGTTGTACAATACCACTCTACTCTTCCTCCTTCTTTTGCATTTTAATTTAAGGAATTCTTTCCTCCAGTATTTTTCAAGTTTACAAAAGCATTTTCCATTTTACACATATCTGTCAGTCTCCTCAAGTCAAAATTTCTCCCTTCATTTTCTTTCCTCCTGTTACGTGTAATGCAACTTTTGACCCACCCTCTCAACCTTGACATAATACCTCTACCTGTCCTCCACCAGACATTCTCTTATCTGGTCACCTCAAACAACATTTTTCCAACCCTGTACCACACGCTTCTGATGAATGCCTCCACTTATTCAGTACTTTTTTCCACACTTCCTCAGCCCACTGATACTCTTATAACATGCAACACCCTCAGCCTTTCCAAATCTTTTGTATCTTAATGCCTATTATATGAAGTCTGACTACAACAAACTCCCACGTGTGTTTAATTATCATATGCTGTTCCCATTCTCACTTTTTTTTTTTTAGGGAGTCTGTGTTAAAAAAGGCATAAGTGTATTCATGTACCCCTCACAGTCAGACTGTGCAGAAGTGAATGTGATCTCCGTGACTGACATGCCAAATGGATATGATGTCATATGCAAATGACGCACAATTGACTGACATGCAAATTCACCAGTGACATCATGCATACATTGGTTATCGACTGACACACATGGAAACTGTTATGCCATCCCTGCATCTGTTAATGTAGAAACTAGTGATTTGAATTAACACAGAAAACACATCCTAATCTCTGTCCAGTCTGCTTCTGATAATTATTTCAGGAGCCCCCCCCTTCACTGAAAATGGGCACTACCCAATAAGCCCTATCCATACATCGAATTAATATAAATATATAATATGACTCACGGAACTTAGAACAGTTAAGTAAGTTTTGCTCAATCAGCTCACAGTAAATCAGTAATGAAATGCATTAAATAAACCACAATAAAACTAAAATATGAGAAAAATGTGATAAAAAACAATGTCCCTTCTACATACAAAAGATGTAGAAAAAAGTTTGTGTAAAATTAACATTACAGGAAATGAAATCTATGTAACTGCCCTACAAGTGAAAATGTTGCCCCTAAAAAGTGTTATGACAGCAAAGGAAGGCAGATAATTTGGGCCAAATTTACCCCACCCACCACCTTTAGATGTCAACGAAAATAAGGATATCATCTAGATTGTGCCCTGTCTTGTGTAAAAAAATGGAACAGTTTTATATAACCGCAAAACTGTACAATAGCTGAAAACAGTTCTGTGAAGCCCTGCCATTCCTTAATGTAATAGAAATATATGCTACTCGGCAATAAGACCAAAAATTGTGATCAACTGCAAACATAAAGGGCCGGATTCATGATGGCTTGCACGGAGTCTAAGAGTAGAGTAAGACTCCATGCAGCCATCATGTCCGACGAGTGATCCAGGAACAGCCTGCAGGGGCATGCAAGAGAGCTCCAAAAATGGCTCTTACATGGACAGGGCTGGGATATGCAAATTACCTCAATTGCAGGCGAAAGGCATGCAAATGTGGTAGATTTGCGATTCAGGAAACCCGAACCTGTCCGAGTAAGAGCAGTGTTATTTGCAGTAATGTACTCAGTTGACAACTGACAACAAATAGCAAAACGGAGCCATGACAGCTCCAAATAAAGGTTGCATTCAGTGCAGGAAGCATGCCAATGGCCAAATATATGGCCATTGGAAATGTTTCCTGATGCAATATGAAAATTAATATATTTTTTTTTCTCCGATTTCCAATGTTTAAGCGTAGCACAGCACCACACAAATGGGCTGCACTCTAAAACCCAGAATACTAAAAATTAAAACCCACAAATGTGGATCTTATTTAAATTGTTAATGTACAATGCAAGGGAATGGCAGGCTGAAGACAACATGGCCACCGAGTAGAGGTTGCTAAGGGGGGAAGCTCAGTCTAAGAGATGTAACCAAGCATTAGTAGGCAATCCTATGTAAATGAGGGTTAGGATAGTGAATCGCAAGTTTACATAGTAAATGAGCTTAGTCAGTGGAGTGTAGCAGTAGGATAAGGGGAGTAACAGAGTAGAAGATAGGTGACATCACAAGGGGGTATGTATGAAAGAAGTGAAGCTCATTGGAGCAGAGTGGCATGTGTCAGCTGTCATTTACACATCATGAAAAGAGGTGTGTCAACAGGTAGGCTAGGGAAAGGCAAAAAATGGAAGGTGTATGCTGTGGATAACACCAAAGTTTCTTGCTGAGCGTGCATGCGTGCGTGTGCGCGCCTGTAAACCTGAGTAAGACAGAGTGTGTGTGCGTGTAAGTGTGAGTGCACGCGTTTAAGCTGGAATAAGCATGTATAAGGCTGTTTAAAGAGTTGTAAGTGCATTTGTGTTGGGGTGCATGCGTTTTAACCCGAATAAGCAAGTTTTAGTCTGTGTAAGCATGTGTGTGTGCGTGTTAGCTGCTGTGCGAGTGTTTGCGCTTGTGTGCGTGGCACTCCCCCCTGAGGAAACAGAAAGGAAAAAGGAAGCACAACAAATAGTAGGAAGCTACCAGGGAGTACTAGCAGAGCTAACAGGTGAAAACAATCAGAATCAGGCAATTACACAGGCAGTACACTAGTCCAGCCCAGCCTAGCACTTAAAACTTTGCAAACAACAGTCCATTATGTTTCTCAAAACAGACACTGCAATAAGCTAATAGAAGTGAAAACTGAAAAAGCTTTGCTGAGATAAAGAAATGTTAGGGGCTGCCATTGCTGTTATAAGGCGAAAAATGCAACATACTGAGGGTGGTGACAATGGAAATGCTGCTGGACAACCCACAGTGAGGAGATGAAGAAGAGAGTACAGGCTCAGGGTAACCTAATGGGGGCTACATGAGCTGGAGATAGTGGAGCTCTATAGCGTGGACAGAGACCTCCTGCAGCAAATTGTTGAGCAGTGCAGGCCAAGCCTCACACACAGAACCAACAGAGGGGAACCCATTCCAGTGGAAACCAAGGTATGTGTTGGCCTAAGAATATTAGCAACAGGTACCTTCCAGAGACCAACTGGTGATATGATGGGGATATCACAGGCATCAGCATCCAGGGTACTGCACCAGTTCCTGGATGCTATGTCAGCACATGTCGGTGATCATGTATATTTCCCCAATTCCTGTGAGGTATTGGCCAGCAATATGCATCTCTTCCAGCAAATAGCGGAATACCCTGAGGTAGTGGGTGCAATAGACTGCATGCACATATGCATCAAAGCATCAGCCGGTGAGCGGGGTAGGGTCTACTTCAACCGCAAGGGTTTACCCTCCATCAACTGCCAGGTCATGTGTGATGCCCAGGGCATAATACTGAATGTGTGTGCAGGCTGCCCTGGAAGCTACCATGATTCCCATATCTGACATCTGACACAGCTGTACCAGACATTTGCCAATGGGGACATCCCACATAGTCACCTAGTGGGGGATGCTGGCTATGCACTGGAGCCGTGGCTGATGACACCCATCAGAAATGCACACACACCTGAACAGGAACGCCATAATGAGGCACACGCACAGACACGTAATGTAATAGAGCGTGTGTTTGGGCTGCTCAAGTCACGGTTCCAGTGCCTGGACACATCTGGTGGAGCCTTGCAGTACTCACCAACTACATGTACCCAAATAGTCATGGTATGTGCTATGCTACACAATATGATCCTGTGAAAACAGCTACAGCAGGACCAGCATAGGCATGGGACAAACAGCCCCCCACCATTGCCAAGGCCATCAAAGGCAGAGTGTGACTCGGAGGAGGAACAACCTGAGCCTGCCCCAGTAGGCAGAAGGAGGCGTGCCCAGTATGCTTTGGCCTTGGCAAAGAGGCAACGCATAGCACATACACTGGCTCAGTAGGACCTCTGGAAATGATGCCTCTCTCTGACTTGCACATATAGTAAAAGGGATGCCTAAGTTGACACTACCTGCTTTCAAACATGTACAGGGAGTGCAGTATGTGCATCCAACATAGGCAGCCCTGCAGCACCACCTAAGGCATGATTGCCATGTGTTAAGCAATATAAAGCAGTACTAAACAGCATTTACTACCATGTAGTATATGCAAACAAAATTGCACACACCCACTAGCACAACTGTGGTCAATGTTGAGTAATATTGGGCAATGTCCAGCAATGTTGGTGAATATTGAGCAATGTCGGACAAGCCTGGTCTAAGTAGGGCATAGCTGAACAAAAGCCAACATGCTCATATTTGCTTAACAAGCCCTTAAGCAGTCTGGTCTGCTCAGTATGAAAATATAAAGTAGTGATGGGCCTCGAACCCAGGATACTGTGCATTATAGTCAAAGTACTGAACCACTAAACCACGACACTATTACAGTGGTCAGCCTGTATGAAGGAATGTTGATAAGTCTATGCAAAGTATCTCATGGAAACCCTGCAGGCACAGCATAATCCCTGTCGAGTTATGACACAAAGGTGAGTCCTGCAGTAAGAACAGAACCTGACTTCCAACACACACAGTATAAATGTTAATATTGGTTGTGTTCACACACATCAACAAATGTAGTGGACCTCAGATAGCAGCATATTGAAAGGTCACACTGGGCATGCTCACACACTTGAATAAATGAGGCAAATGTCAGGCAACAAAACACGGAAAGCCTGAACTGGGCATGCTCACACACTTAGGCCATGTCTGAGTACAGCAGTGGGCCATGCATATCTGGCAGTTGCATGTGTTAACCCAGGAACCTGTCACTATCCAGCAATCTGCCCTGTGCACACAGTTATATGACAACAGACACATCCATAATATAGTGGAACCCTGTCATAATCAAATATGTTCTGCAGATACCGAAGTTGTTCATAGAAATTGGTAAAGCAAAGATGATAAAGACCTGCAAACAGTATCAGCAATAAACATTGTGCATCCTGAACATTAGCATAGGTTCAGAGGTCGATACTAGGCTATCTGCCCTAGGGCATGTACAAGCCTAGCCAGAGTGTGTTTGGCATTCGCAACCCTGTCAGATTACTACACTGTGTGTGTGAATAGTAGGTCACACAAGATAGCCCATGTACGTTTAGGCTAGTGTGCCTCTGTCTAGCAGGGACACAGAAGCTATCCCAGGGCTAAACATACGATCACCCATACAGTCATCAAGATGTCTCCTGTAGGTGGTCAGTGGGTGGCTCTGCCTATGTGAAATTGGGATTACAATCTGGAGTGAGTGGAGCCTCTGGGGTAAGAATCTGTCCCTCCAGCATGTCCTATTAACATCTGTGCTGAGGTATACGTCCCTGGAGTGTGTAGCTCCAAGGGAGTCAGATATCCTGAGGTGGAGCATGTCCAGTAATTCTGGGTTGGGTATATCTGTAAACAACAGGCAAACATCATATCCAAGTAGGTGGTAAGCGACTGAGTAGAGCTGGAGTTACTGCATCTGAACTGTGCAGGGCATCTGTGTGAGTCCCTAGATCTGCTTGGTGAGGAACTTCTGTGGCCAGTACAGTTGCTGCAGGTGTTGGGTAAGATACACCCCAAATGTGGCATTGTAACCAAGCATGGTTGTGATGAGTATAGGGGCACAATGACCTCACTAGATCTAGATGTGAAAACATATGGGATAAGGTGGCCCACATAGAAGGTGTGCCCAACCACTTTGGCAACATGAATGTCAAAGGTGACAATACGAACAAGTCATGTCCCCAAACCCCTAAATCCTACCGTATGTAATGGAGTACTACCTATGTGGTAATGTGTGGGCATGTTGTTATTCCCAAAGGGGATGACTATGCAACTAATGGCATTTAGCTGTAGGCCATGGCTCAGGCACTAGCCATCTATCTCTGTGAGACCCTGTTTGAGTATGCATGTGGCAGCTGGAGAGTTGATCATGACACCCAGTTTGCAGTCAAGTGCAAACATGTTCAGCCATATTCCCCCTGTGGTAGCCTGTACGTCAGACAAACATATACTGAACAAGAGAGGTCCCAGGACAGAGCCATGTGGGATGCCACATGTAACTGGTGTATAGTCAGACATGGCACCTGCAATTCTGACCATGTGGGTGCTATCCCTGATCCAGGTAGCAATCCATCATGTGAGATATGTGTCCATATCGATGCTGGTGAGCCTATGCATAATGGCCCAGTGGGTTATTGTGCTGAAGGGTTTTGCAAGGTTCAGGTAGGCTGTGTGAACAACTGTCCCTATGTCGATGGACCTGTTAACCATTTAAAGAATACAAACAGGTTCAAGAGGCAAGATCTGCCCACAACAACGCTGAAATTTGTAGGACACAGTGTCTGTAGGTTCCCGATGTCTATGTGTATGAGTCCCATGACAATATGCTCCATAGCTTTGCAGAACAGGCTAGTTAGGCTTATAGGACAATATTGTCTGTGGTCCGTTGTGGCACCAACTTTGTGGAGTGGGACCACTGTTGCTGTACACCATTCCTCGGGTACATATCCTGTAGTAACACCAATATTGAACAGTGATGTAATGTGAGGGTTACGTCTGTCATGAAGCTCATGTAAGATGCAGGCCAGGACCGTCTGGTCCCATTGATACTGTGATGTACGCTTTGGGGAGGGCAGCACTCACCTGTTACTGTGTGATGTCAGGGAGGTTATACTCTGTTGGGATGGATAGTTGCTCCTTAGGGGGGATGGGGGGAGACATCTGCACTGAACCTGTTTGCCAGGATGTTGGCAATGCCAGTGGGTTCAGGGTACATTTAGTCAGTATGCAGTAACTCACAGCATATCAGTGAGTGTCCACCCAGGTTCCTCACATAACTGAAGAAGGCCGTGTGATAGTCCTATGTGTCTGGTGCAATTGTACAGTAGAAGCAGCCCTTAGAAAAGTTCATGGGTGATCATAGCTGTCTGCTAGTACAGATCACAGATGCCTTCCCAGTCTGGGATTGTGCTCTATCATGTAGTACCATCCTCCTGACGTTGTACAGCTTATTAATGGCTGGGGTCTACCAGACAGGTCCCCTGCCATTGGAGTAGTGAGTCCTGTTGTTATTTGGGATAGCACAATCCATGCAGTCCAGTAGGTGTCCATAGAATGTGTATGTAAAGGATTCAGCAGTGTGAGCTGTATTTTCCACTGTTTCAGGGTCTCTGAAGGATACCACCTTGCTTTGGTGAAGTGAGACGTTGGCTCATGAGAAGTTCACCAAGATTACCCAGGATGGGTGTGTGGAGGGTATATGTATGTCCAGTGAGATACATGTATGTTCTGACCTTATCAATGAGGGGTATATCGCTGGTGTGGAACATAGAGTCCCCATGTTGGTGATGATCAGATCCAATATGTATTCCCCCTTGTAGCTGTGCTGACTGGTTGTGCCACAGCATATGAGTCTACAAATTGTAGCGACTGTTGGGTGAGGGTGTTGGGGCTTGAGTAGTATCCCCAGTCAATATTTGTGTATATGAAGTCACCCAATATAATGGTGTTTGTGGAGACCTTCATATTCTCCATAGTTCCCATGAAAGCCGAGTGTGGTTCCTGAGTTTGGGAGGGTGGTCTGTAGCAGGCAACAAACTGAAAGGCAGTTTTGCACAATGGTAGTTGTATATGTATGGTCTGTGATGCTTTGTGCAGTGCTACTAACCCAGAGGTGTGTGTATCTGTGATGTATATGGATACTCCCCCTAGTTGTGTTGTCTGTTCCAAGTCTTGTTGTCAGTAAGCATGGTATGAAACATAACCTGGTAGTGCTGGTGTGCATAAGTGAGTCTGAACCAGGCGTCTGTTAGTGCACAGATATCGCTATCCTCCATACTGAGGAGAGTCCTGCGTGGCTGCAATATGAGGGTAACACATCTGGTGTGGAGCAGCATTACCCTTAGTTTCATTTAACCTGTAATGTCTATGGAGGTGGGTTTGTCTTTTGAGCCCTGCTTAAAAAAGGCAGTATGGTGGTAGCAAGAGCCTTAGCCAGTATTCAAAAGTCCAAGGGTGACAGGTGCAAGCTGTCTATAGTGAAGCTACGTGGCACGTTGAGCATGTCACCACAGGCTGACAGACACTGTATCACCTATGAATGAAACAAATTTGTTAGGCAACTGTTAAACATGATATGTTTGTCTGTATACTGTGACATCATAATTGGTGGGTGTAAGATGCTAGACAAGGTCAGGGTCATACTGGCCTGGGCTACATGATCAGAGTGTTCCTCCATGTATCATGTCATGTGGTCCAGGGAGTAATGTCTGAGGTTTTACGCACCAGCATGGGCAATGATGGTGCCAGTCCTGTACTTGCTTTGGAGTGACCTGACTGTCTGTGTTATGTGGCAGATCCCGGCACCCCCTGCAGACGGGGGGCCCAAAAAAGGGGAACTTTTTTTTTCCCTGTTTAAGGGTTTGGTTGGGAGTGGGGTACTTTTTTCCATTTTGTGTTCTTTGACCTTTTTGGGGGGGCCCAAAATTTAACAAGTTTTTTATTAAGGGGGAGTCCAAGGGCATTTTGAATTTTTTTGGTTTGGGGGGGGGGCAAAACGGGGACATTGTGAAACCTTTTGGGGATATGTGGGGGTAAGTTTGGGGGTGGGGGGGCGGGGTTGTGTTTTTTGGGAAAGGTACGGGAAAAGGGCCCCTTCTCCCCTTTGCTTTAAAAGGAAAAAGGAGTACCAATTTAAACCCAATCCAAAGGGTTTTTTGTTCCTTTTTGGGTTTGGGGATAATTGGGGGGGTTTTAAAAGTGCTGTCGCCTTAGGATAATGGGGGGAACCTTGTTTTAAATTGGTGTGGGTTAACCCTTTTCACCTTGGATAAGGGACTGGCCAAAAAAAAATTTTTTTCATGGGGTCAAAAGAGTTTTAAAGGCACCCCCTTTGTTAAATGCCCAAAAATTTGGCCCTTTTTCCCCCCAACACAAAAAAAAAATTTTTTTCTTAAAAGTTTGTGGAAAAAAAGGAAGGAAGGGTTTTTTCCTTTTGTTCCCCCAATGGCCAGGAAGGGTGGAAAAATTGTGCCCAAAAATTTTTCACAAAAATAAAAAAAAATTTTCCCAACCAAAAACCCCCCCCCCCCCCCCCCCCCCCCCCCCTTTTTTTCTTTTTATTTTTTTTTTTTTTTTTATTTTTTTTTTTGGATTTTTGGAAAAGGAGTTCCCCACCAAAAAACCCGGAAAACCAGCCGGGAAAAAATTTTAGATGAATTTTTTCCCTGATCAAAAAGGTTGGGTGGGGGTTTAATTAAAAGTTGGTTGTGTCATTGTTTTGGGTGTTTTGGAGACTGGGAAAACCCCAACTAAAAAGGCACCCCCTTTGGAAAGTAAAAAAATGAATGTCCCCCTTTTCCTAAAAATCCCACCGGAAAGGGAAACCAACAAAAAGGGCCAAACCCCCATTTAATGAAAATTCCATATCATCATAAGGGGGGTTTAATCCTGAAAAATGGTGAGGAATGAAAAATTTTTTTGGAAAAGTGCCCTTTTGGAAACTGGGAAAAAAAACCCCCCTAAAGGGGTACCTTCCCCCTTTGGAAATTAAATGTGTCAACCTAAAAACCCCCCAAAAGGGGGAAACCACCGGGGAAAGAAAATCCATGTTAATTGTCTCTCTAGTATCTTTTAAACATAAAAGGTAGGGTTTTTGAATCCCAAAAACCCCCAATGGGGTTGTTGGGGCCCTTTAAAATGTTCCCTTTTGGAGCCCCCCGGGAAAAACCCACTAAAATTAAAATTCCCTCTTTGAAATTTTCCTGAAATTTTAACCACAAAACCCTTTGAAAAAATTTTTTCAATAAAATCTTTTCCCAAAAACAAGAAAGGGTTTTGGGTTTTAAACCATCCTCCCAATACCTTCCTTTTGGAAAAATTTTTCATGATGTCACCATCCTAAAATACAGCGGGAAAGGGCCACCCAGAAAAGAAAACCCCCTTTTAATGTGTCTTCCCCAGTATCAAAACATAGTTGGGTAGGGTTTGAACCCCAAACGAGTGTGTTGTAAATTTTTTTTAAAAGGGGGTCCCTTTTTGGGCTAAACAAAAGAGGTACATTCCTTTTTGGGAAAGCTGATGATGTCACCATCCTAAAATACGGGAAAAGGGAAACCACCCAAAGCAAATAGATTTTAATGTCCCCAGTATCATAACATAGTTAGGTGGGGTTTAAACCCTGCAAACTGAGTTTTGGGGTGTTTCCCTTTGAAAGGTCCCCTTTGGAGACGGGGAAAACCCACAAAAGGGTACATTCCTTTTTAAAACTAATGATGTCACCACCCCAAACACGGGGAAAAGGAAAAACCCAAAAGCAAATAGCCCTTTTAAGCATTTTTTACATCAAAACAGGGGGGGTTTAAATCCTCAAATGTGGTGTGTTGTACTTTTTAAAAAGGGTTTTTTTTTGGGGTTTTAAACTATGGGTAATATTTTTAAAATTTGTGTTTGCACCATAAAAATATTTTTGGAAATTTAATGTGTCCCCTTTCCTCAAATACAAGGGGGAAACCCCCCATGAAATAAAATTTTTTTCCCAATTAAAAGGTTTGCCTGCTCTAGTTTGGGTTTATGTAATTGTTTTGAAAGGGTCCCTTTGGAAGGGAACACACCCCCAAAAAACATTTTTTTAAAAGTGAGGGGGGGGTAATCCCTGGGGAAGGAAACCCACCCAAAAAAAATACTAATAATTTTTGGACATCATAGTTATTGGGGGTTTGAATTAAAACCCTCTTTTGTTGGGGTTTTTGGGTTTTCCAAATACCCTTTTGGAACGGGGGAAAACCAAAAAAGGGACACCTTTTAAAGACTGTATGTCCCCATTTCCCCAAAACAAGGAAAAACCCCCATGCAAACAGCCATTTAAAATCCATCTCCCTATACAAAACCCATATTTTATTTTCCTCCCTTTTTTTCTTGTTTTCCTTTTTAAATTCTTGGGGGTTTTTTTTAATTAGGGTTACAAAAATTATGTTTCCCAACATAATTTTGGGGGAATCATATCTCCTTAAATTAAACTTTGTTTCAATCTCCAAACCCAAACTTTAATTGACTTTTTCCCTTTTTTAGTGTAAAAAATTTTCTTTTATTAAACTAATTTTATTAAATATTTGGAGCTTTCTCCCACTGAAAATGGACATTTTAGTAAACTCCCCGGTAAAAAATTAAAAATAAAATGTTAAGGGCTCCAGGGGGTATGGGATAAAAAAATGAATAACATGAGGTGTTTTAAAATTGGCCCAAAAAAGGGGCTTTACCTATAAAAATTTTAAAACCCAAAACCCAATATCTTCTGAATACCCTTTTTTCCCCCAAACCCCCGGGAAATGAAATTTAAAATTTGCTTCCCAAAATTTAAGGGGACACATTTAGTGTTTGTGAAAACCTAAGGGTTTTTATATCCAAACCCTTTAAACAAAAGGGTTGGTGGCTTTCCCACGGTTGGGAAAAAATGTTAAAAGGTCCAAACCTGTTTACTGGGGGTTTAGGATGTTGCCTTTTGTCGGCATCATCCAATGTTTTGCCAAATATCTGCTGTTAAATTTGTGAAATACCCCCAAACCAAATCATTGACCAAGAATTTTTAACAATCCCCACAGTAAAAGGGGCAATGCCAAACAGGGGGTCCCCCAGGAATCTTTAACGGGTTTTAGTGATAGGGGCCCAAAAAGGATAATTTTATGAGTTTAAACAATGTTGCAGGGTAGGACACACCCCAATGTTCCCCCTTATGCATCTTTGAGGGTGAACCCAAACCGCAAATTTCATTGCAATTTATCACCCACACATATGTCCCCACTACACATGCTCCCATTTAAAAAACTTAGTAAAGGGGCAAGGGGTTGGAAAATACTATAGATTTAAAAAGGGGTGTAAAAAAGGGTTTTGAAAACAGGCCCTTTGTGCCAAAATGCCTCTCAGAATCCCCCAAAAAATGTTGTTACATTTTCTTTGTTGACAAACCCCTTTAAAAAATTCCCCTTACATTTCCCCAAGGGGCCCCCTGGGGGGAAAATAAAACCAACCAAAAGGGGTTAAAACCTGTTCCTCCGTCAAATGTTCCCAGTTTCCCAAAGGAGGTACCCCCGGTTAAAATTCAATTTTGCACATGTTTTTTGTTTGCCCAGAGCCTGTTTCCGTCAATTTGGTGGGGGTGGGTTTTTGGTTTTGTTGTTTGGGTGTTGTTGTGTGTGTGTGTGTGTGTGTGTGTGTGTGTGTGTGTGTGTGTGTGTGTGTGTGTGGGGACAACAGTCAGCATGGGCCAATGTTGATGAATGTGTGTGTATGTGTGAGCCCTAGTTGTTTGGTTAATGTGTTTTTCTGCATGCAAAAGCTCCACCATGTGGCTGCCATATACGGTAGTTTGTGGGACAGAAGACCCTGCTAGGCTTTACAGATCACTGTCTCTGGCCACGGACACAGTACCTGTGCCGGGGGAGGTGCTACGGACCGGTCCAACCCTGACTGGGTACTGTCATCAGAGGGAGGAGGGGACTGGACCCATGTCCCTGGGGACTGGGGGGCCAGGCATGGTCTACTGGGACAATGGACAGGCCAGCCCCAGCATTGCGGGGGCTGGTCCCACCAGGTGGCTGTGAACTGGGGGCCCCGAACTGCCAGCTGTTGCTGTTGCTGGCATGCATCCCCCGAGCAACCCCCCCAGGTCCTGGCTCATGGAAGACATATTGTGGAGGGCATCTAATGTCCCCCAATGTCTATCAATGACCTTGGTGTAAGTCCGGATGGCCCCGGGAAAAGGGTCACGGATGCTGTCATTGATAGCGGTTTTGTGCCCTCTGCCCCAAAGTCCCTGCCTGGTGCCTTTCCATACCCTGACCCTGCATTACACCCCAACATACTGGGTCATGTGGGGGCCCCTGCCAGGGAAACACCAGTGGTGCTCCCCGAGAACCCCTGGACCTCCGCCTATGTGGTACCATTCCAGGAATATGGCTTGGGTGCTGTGAGGGGGTGCAAGTGCCATGGGTACCACACCCCCTGGTCAATGCCAACTGTATGCTGTCCCCGCCTTTGGGCCCTTTGGTGGGGATGTATTGAAGTATGAGGTGTATAGATTTTAACTTTTACTGGAAAGACAGACCCTGTCAAACCTTCCTGTGCCAAAAAATGTCTCATCATCACCACTATTTGTGGCAGTGGCTTCAGGTTGCCCGCTGCCCCAAACCCCCAACTCAGCACCTGTGGGGAGGAAGACAGGAAACACACTTTTTGGTCTGCACATGAAAACATGCCCCCACATGCACACATGCCCCACATGAACATGTGAAACATAAAAAACACTCCTCACTACAGCCAAAACACACACACCAGCAATCCAAAACATACTCTAAGTGGGTGAAGGTGGGTGTCAGTATCCGGTAAACAGTCCCCCACACTGCAGCATGCAGAATAATTTTTGCACAAGACCATGCAGTGCAAGTAGACCCCCATTTAATGGCAATATACATGGCTTTGATGCAACTGTGTAGTTGTTCAGTGATTTTACACCCTGGAACACAATGTGTACATGGACACAACATTGCTGTGCAGGTATTATCAGCTCTGCAATGCCCTGTGCACCATCACTACAAGTATACATGCCATGGCTGCATGTGTTATCTGTGTGACACATAGATATCCATGTCTGAGTACAGTGTCTGTGTCCATAGCAGATAATAGTGGGCATGGGTAGCACATGCATGCTATGTACACACCGGGGTGTGGGGCAGGGTTTACGTGAAGGAATCCCAATGGACATGGCCAGTGTACAGTGGTTATGGTGAGTGTGGGACATATTGCAGATATGTGGGGCCAGACATGGCATGGCATGCTACAAACTGCAACATTAAACACCACACATACCCAATGTGTGTCAAGTGACCTATACACCCACTAGCATTCCAGGACATATATGTGACACTTTTTTGGGTGGTGACTGCTGTGCATATTGTGTATACTGGCATATGTAAGCCCCCACAAAATGCTATGCATATTGTGTATAGGTGCATATGTTTTTTCCCCCCATTGAGGTGCAAAGCAATGACTGCTATGAGTAGTACTGTGGTCACTGGATGGGGTGTAGTACCCTGTGCCATCATCAACATGCATCTTGTGGTCACTCACAGCTACTAATTTTGGAAATGCCTAGCATTTTACCTGAACTGCAGTGCCTTTTCACAATTAAAAGCCACCTTGTACATGGGTGTGTGAGGTGCCCAATAGGGAGCATTGCCTAACATGACTGTGTTATGTGTTGCAGAGTGTTGCCCGCCCCATGATAGGCCTCTACCCCCGAGGTACATCATTTTGTGTGTGCATGACATGTGGGGTACTGAAGTGTGACCTTACAGGGGGTGTGGTAATGCCAAATGTAGCATGTTTTTTACTGGGGTATGAAAATGTTCTTTTTGTACAGCTGTAGCAATATGCATATCCAATGTGCAGTACAGTGTTGCCACAATTGTGTTCTGCCCGTGCTTGCATGTGATTGAGGCAGCTACTGACTTTACTGAGATGATTGATGTCTCACAGCAAACATCACAGCATGCATTATGCGGGGTGTTTTACATGGCCTAACCCCACCTATGACATGCACATTTCATTACCAATATTAAAGTGTTAACACACTCACCAGCATGTATGTCTGCCCTGCTGTCACACCAGAGGGACCTAAAAAATATGACACAGTTTGTCAGTGGCCACAACTGTGGCATTGCTACTTTTTTGTGGGAACAACAGTCAACAGTCACAGGTGTACGGGTACTATTCCAAATATCAGTATTGCAATAGGCAGCACAACTGCTAAAACACAGTACACATCTCACATATGCATATTCTAAAAAAAGGTAAAGGGAGTCTACAGCTAGGGCAAAATTACCTGCACCCCTGTCATCCTGCTGGGGGGCTCCGGTTATATGAAAATGTTGGGGCTGTTTGCTGTTGGGGAACCCTGCTTAGGGGCTCCTCCACTCTGGTGGGGGGGTGTATGGAAAACCCGTGGCAATTTTTGGATATCAGGCCCGACATGTCTAATTAAATCACTGCAGTGATGGCGTACCTGCTCATATGTCCGGTTATGCATGCCTATGTCATTTACCCCAACAAGGTCTTGCCACAGTGAATACACCGCTGGTGCTGGCTGGCCCTGGAAAAAACAGGTTATAGTGCTGCACCAGGGCTGAATTTTCCCGCTCCCGCCATTCGATGGATTACTTGATGAGCCAAACCCCGGAAGACAATTAAACATATGTGTGAGCAAGTCATGTGGCACACTTAACATTATGAAGTACAGATATCACTTAACTGTATATAGCATCTATCTGTCTATCAGAGGATAAAACATTCAATACCACATATCAGTGCTCAGCCCACAACTGGCTGACAGTGCCTGCCACACTCCATATAACAAACCAGTATACACCAGTAGTCGGCACACTGTTTGGGATAAAAGCACAACCTCACCCGGGGGATATATCAAGCTAATGCATGAAGAAATATGTCATCCAATGCAATGAATGTAATGTACATTTACAGTATTAAATAAACCACCCTAGTCTTTTATGCCATACCCCCACCTAACATATGTGCACGGTTGTTAATATAGCTGGCATACTGCTGTAACAGAGTATACATGTTGCTAGGTACACACACATACCCTGTAACACACATGTGATTGGGGATGGTACAGGCATCATTAAAACACATCAGAAAAATAAAAACACAAAGTATGCCAACAGATGAGCATTACCTGTGTCCTTATAGTACTTTTGCCCCCTACCCATGCCTGAGGGATGTTTTTAATTTGGAAAAACAAGGGCAGTGTTACCAGGGACTGTGAACATACACCATACTGTGCTGTTTAGGCCTACAGCTTCAGGTAGTACAACAGTTCATATGTGAGCTGGATTTACCAGCAGTACCACCTTTCTGAGCATACATGTATTGCTTTACAATGGGACACCACAGTTGACACAAGGAACTACGTCACAACATATGCCCCCCTACTGAAAAAACTGACACATCTTTTCTGGCCTCACACCTAGGACACAAACCTAAAAACCAATAACCCGCTATCACACCTTTAAACCTTGCACACAGTCACTGTCACACTCATTCCACCTCACATAGCAGGTATTGCACTGAGTACATTTTGTGTGCATTGTGTCATAGGTAGGAAAACCCATTGGCCCTAGGGCCTAGAACAGCCTAGCCATATGCTACCCTGCCCTTTGAAAACATGTAATGTGATTTCACTTGCCCCGTCAACCGGATAAAAGAGGTGACTCCCAGGGCATATTACCTATCTCCAAAAAAATCATCAGGGGGATGTATGACATCTGCTAATGAGGAGCCTTGTTTGTTAATGCTGGGTGGTTTAGTCCAGAGTATGGCATATTTGTGGATAGGAACCTGTACCTCCAGCATTTTTTTAGTGAGGTGACAAGGATTAGGGCCCTAGGTCATGTAGCCGGAGGGATTGTGAGGTGTTGTCATGGTGGTTCCGACTGCTATGGGTGTGACATACCTCTGTATGTCCGGGGTAACCTCTGGGTGGGGGATGCAAACCCCTAGCTGTGGTTTTGTGAGTCAGTCTGCATAGGGCATGTGTTTGAGGGCAGTATTACCTTTGTTAGGTATGTCTGTGGCCTTTTTGCTGTAGTTGTCATGTGAGGTACATACCACATGGGGCATTGTGATGAGGAGGGGAAAACGACCTATATTTCCCTAGATGACACACCTTTGTGATGACAACCAAGTAGACAGATTACATGACTACTGTGGCACTGTGATTATCAAAGGGGCCTACTGTCCACCTGTGTCCCTGTTCCCTTTTGACACCTTCAGTGTTAGGCAGGCTACCACCTATGTGGCAGTTACTGGTAAGGTTTTTGGAATGGGGGATGCACTGCAGTATCCCCTGGTGTTCAGTCCATGCCTTGGACAACAGGCACCTGTTGCAGATAAAGACCCTGTGTCTCCCCCTTTCTTTCCATATAAAAAAATATATTTTAATTTTATATAAATTTTATATATATATATATATATATATATTTTAAAATATAATATATATATAATATACATATATACATATTTTTTTTTCCATATATATATATATATATATATATATAATATATATATATATATATATATATATATATATATATATATATATATATATTTCCATATTATTATACATATATATATTTTATATTTTATATTTTATATATTATATATATATATATATATATATTATATTTATCCTTTATATTATATACTATATAATTATATTAAAATTATATATATATTATATATATATATATATCTAAAATATTATATATTATTATAATATATATATTTTATATAATTTTATATTATAATTTATATATATGTATATATTTTATATATATTTTATATTATATATATATATATAAAAAAAAAAAAAACAAAAAAAATATATATTATATATACATGGTTATAGGTTCATACATCCATTGCCCCCAAAAGCCCGCCATTGGCCACATTTTTACTGCCAACCCTTTTTTTTGGTTTGGGGAATGGGGAATTTTTTTGCAACCCTTGGGGAGAAAAACGGTTGTTAAATACCTTTTTTCCCCAATGGTTTTTTGAGAATCATTTCCTTCCCAGGCCCAAAAATGAGAGGTTTTTCTGCCCCGTGGGTCAGGTCCCGTTTTTAAATTTAAAAACATGCATTTACCGCACCCCTTTTGTTGAAGCCCCAATAACAACCCATACATAGGCAAAGGAGCCCCTTTTTTTCCTTTTTTTTTTCCAGCCTTCAACTCAGTTTCATTATGGGCCCCCGTACAAATTGGTTTATGGGGAATATAGAAGGGCTCCTTTTCAATAGGAAAATTTTTAAAAGGGGGAAAGTAAGGGGCCCTTAACACACTTTGGTGTCAAGCAAATACATAACCCGGGGGGTTCCCATAAACCTTTACTTTGGATTCCCACCTTTTGTTGTAAGGTTTTTTTGTATTTTTTTGGTTTTTGGTTTCCCGTTTGTTCTGTTTGGTTTCAGTGTTGTCTTTATGGTTTGATCCCTCTGCCCTTTGTCGCCTAACCCCTTTTCTTTCTAAAATTGGTGCAAAAGATAATTTAGTGTGGACAAGGCAGATTACAGGGCCCCGCCCCTTTTCCCCCCGGGTTTGCAACCCCCTTTTTGATGTATGGGTTAACCCTTTGGTGAATTTTTTTGTAATTGGGGTTTTTCAAAACCCGCGTTGGGGAATTTTAGTTCTCACTGGTTTGGCACTGTTTAAAATAAAATTTTGGAGGCTGCCCCTTTCAAAGGCCAAAGGGTGGGGGAAACCCATGCTTTTTTGTGGAACCCCCTTTGCGAAAGGTTGGTATTAAATTTTCATTTTGAAGTGGGACCAGTGAAATGATGTTGATTAAACCTGACTGTTGGGGTTTTCCAGGGGAAAACCTTTAGTGTGTTTTTCTTTTTAACCTTTTTCCCTTTTAAATGGTTTTTTGGGGTATGTACTTTCCCTTTTAAAATTTGGAAAAAAACCCGGCCCTAAAAAGGTAGTTAAATTTTTAAAATTTTCCCATTTTGGGTTTCCCATTTTTTTTTTAAATTACTAAAGAAGGCCATATTTCTTTTAGCAAACCAAAAGTTTTGGATATTTTTGGGCTTAGTTTTACTTATGGAAAGGGGGACCAAGGGTTTTTGGCCCACGGGTATTTTTTTTTGTTTTGAGGTTTTTTGGGGTCCCCCAGAGTGCTTTGGGCCCTTTTAAAAAAGTTGTTTTGCGGGTTTTCCTTTATGCTAAGGGGTGCTTTTAAATTATTTTATTTTTGCCCTGGGGTTAAAGGAGCCATTATCTTAGAATGTAAGCTGAGGCCCAAATGGGGGCTTTTTTTTCAAGGGGTATGAACCCCCGTATTTTTTTGACGAAATTAAATGGGGGTAAATGTGGTTTAAAAGGGGGCCCCAAAAAAAGGGGGGAAAACAAATAGGGCCCTCGGGAAGGGACAGGATGGGTTTGGAGAATTTCCCAAAAATTTTCCCCCTTTTCTTTTTCCCCGCAAAGGGAAAGAATACCATTTTGGGGTTTTGAAACCTTTACCCCTGGAGGGGTGAGGCCTAAATTTGTTGGCCTTTCCAAATTTTAAAAATTTTAGGCACTTTCATTTTGTGGAATGGCTCCTGCATTAGAAATTCCACCTTTTGAAAGGGGTTTGTTTTTTTGTTTTTTTGGACTTTGGGCCCGCTGTAAAAGGAAAACCCGGAAAATTTCAACTTAACCTTTTTTATGCCAAAACCTTTTTTTCCCTTTGGGGGCCTACCACATTTGGGGTTTAGACCCTTTGGGATTTAGAACTAAGGTTTTTTTTTCTGTGATGGTTTTAAAATTTGGCCCCAAAAAGGCCTTTGGGGGGGTTTTTTACCGAATCCATAAAGGTGAATCTTTTCAGTAGTCCCCCCTGTCAAACCCAAGGAGACAGAATTTACCCCGACAAGATTTGCCCCCAAAAATCATCTTTTCGATTTTAACAAACTTGGGGAAGGTGGTTGGGTAGCCAAGGGACAATTGGGGTACATTTTGAAAATTTTTTGTGTTGGACTTTACAAAGACAAAGCTTTTGGGGAAATTTTTTTTAAGCCCATTTAGGGTTAACAGGGAGACCCCCCCAAACTGGGGGTAGCCGTGTGTTTTTGACTTTCACCTCAGTTCTAAAATTATTTTAAAAGCCCCGGAAAAGGGCTTTTCAGGGGGGAACAAAATGGGGTTTTTTTCAGATTTTTTGGGGTTCAAAGGACTTTGGGGATTCAGGGGCATTTTGTTTAAATTTTCCCCCTTTTCTGACCTGGAAGCAGTTTTTCCTATCTCACTTAATTTTAATTTTTCAAAATTTTAAAAGGGGAAATTCCCCCCTTTTTCCTAATTTCCCATTTCACGGGGGCAGGGGGGGAAAAGCAACATTTTTGCAAAAGGGGCTTGTAAAAAAATTTAAAAAATTGGGAAAAGGCTGGGTTTTTTTTATTTTATAAAAGGGTTTTTCCTTCGGGGAAAGTGTGGGGGTTTAATGTATTAAAATTTTTAGGGCTGGTTCTTTTAAGGGATTAGAAAAAAAACAATTTCTTGGTTTAAAAGGGGGGAAAAAACATGAAAGGGTTAGATTCCTTATTTTCCCCTTTTAATTAATTTGTAAGTTTTATTTTTTCAGCAAGTTAAATTTATATTTTGGGTATGGTACTTAAAGGCCAAAATTTTTTGAAGGTTGGGTTTTAAAAGGGGTATTTTTTTTCTCTAAACCCGAAAGGGAAAAAGGTATACAGATTAAAATAAGGACTTTTAAAAGAAGTGGGTTTTCGGGTTTAAAAGGGTTTGGAGGAAAACTCCTAAACCCCCCCAACAGAAAAGTGTTCCCTTTAATTTTAATTTCTTTAAAAGAAAAGAAAAAGGGGGAAAAAAAAAATGGGGAAAAAACAAAAAGGGGAAAAACAAAAAAGTAAATTTTCCCGAAAGGGGGTAGGGAAGGGCCATAGCTGCCCATTTCCTTTACCGCCCACCCGTCATTTTGTTAATTTGGGGTTGAAAATTTGAAAAATTTTTCCAATTTTAGAAGAGTTTTTAGGCCATATGTTGGGGACTGCCCAATTAAATTTAAACAACATGTTAAAACATGTGTTGTGAAATCAACCCATTATGGGGGTTTTTTTGGGGAAAAAAATTGCCCCTTTTTTCAGGTTTAGAGTTTTTTGGAAAAGTGAGGGAAATGTAGGTAATTTTGGGGGAAATTAGGGCAGAAAACAAAGGATACCATTTTTTACATGGGGTTTTTTGGTTTTTTCCTTTGGCGGAAAGGGTTTTTTTTGGAAATTTTTGCCGCCCTTTTGGGCCCCAGGGAAAGGTAACAGTGGGAAAAGAGATACCCCGGGCTTTTTAACTGCACCTTTTAAGGCCCAAAGGGTTTTGGGTTCTGGGGCTTAGATGGGGGGCAGGGCCCCCCCAGATCTTCCTTAAGCTGGCCCTTAGGGGACACGATAACCCGGGCTGGATCTCCCACCCTTTGGAAATTTTTTAAAAGGGGAAGGTGGGCCCCCCTCCAAACCATTTTTTCCCCCATGGGATCCCCTTTGGGGGTTCCCCCCTCCCCAGGCCAAACCCGGAGGAAAGGGGGGCCCGGGACCAGATTTTTGAGGTGGGAATTTACCAAAATGGGGGGACATGGGCCGTTTTTGGGAAGGCCCCCTTCCCCAATGTTCTTTAATTTGGTGGGTTTTTACAACATAACAAAACCCTTTTTCCAGGAATTTTTTTGGTCCCGCTGCTAAATTTTTCCCCTTTAACCCAACAACCAACAGGGTTTAAAAGATAAAAGCATATTTGAACCAATGGAAACCCCAGATGGGGGAAAGTTTTTTTCCAACAAGGGACCCTGGGTGTTTTTTAAAAGGGGGACTATCAACCTGGGAATCCCAAATTTTTTGGCCCTGGAAAATTTTCCCAAAAAATTTTAAGGGGGAAAACCTTTTTTTCCCGGGTTGGGTTGCATTTTTCAAAAATTACCCGGTCTGGAAAAACCGGGTTTTCCCTTTTAAGACCCTTTTTTTAAAATTCCCGTGTCAAGTGTTATCCCCTTTTATTATTAAACTTTTTCCCCCATAACCCCCCTTGGTTTTTTGTAATGGGTTTGGCCCAAAATTCCCCAATATTGGGACCCATTTGACATTTTTCTAAAATGGCCAGGAATCGATGTTTCTGCCCCACCCTTTTCTTTGATTTGGGCATTTAATATTTTTTTCAATATCCCTGGGGATTTTTTTCCAGACATTTTACTTTTTTTCAAATGGGTTTTCTTTTCAAAATCAACCAATTTTTCTGGTTTTAAAACCAAAAGCTACCCCAAAATTTCCCAAAATTTTTCTTTTTTTATGAGGCCATTAATGACCCCTTTTGGCTTTTTAATAAGGTTTTCCCGCTAATGGGGGGAATTTTCCCTCACCCCCTTTTATGGGAAAATTTCACCCCCCCCCTGGGTTTTCCAAGGAAACCCTTTTAAACAGGTTTCTGTTTGGGGTTTTAATTTCCCCAAAGGGGGGAAAAAAAAACAGCCGGGAACCCCAGGCCCAATTCTGGGTTTTTGCCCTTTTTAAAGACATTCCACTTTTCCAAGGGGGGTCAATCCTTTATTTTTTTAAAAGTTTTTATAATGGCCCGACAAAGTTTAAGGGCATAAATTTACCTTTTTAATAGGGTTTGAACAATCTTTTCCCCCAGGCTAAAATAGTTTTAAAAAAAGGCCTTAGAGTTTTATTTTAGCATTTTTTAAATTTCTTTGGGTTTTTTAACTCTTTTTTTCTTATTGGATCAAGGGGCTTCCCAAAGGGTTTTCCAAATTTTATGGCCCCCCTTTTTTTTGGTAAAATTTTTTATGGGTTCCCCAATATTTTTATAAAATCTTTTTTGGGGGGTTCCTTTTCCTGGCCTGGGGTGGGAAGGGCCCTTTAAATATTTAGCGGCTTGGTTCTTTTTCCCCCCAGCTGGGGTAAAAAGGGAAGAACCCCAACCCATCCTTAAATAAAAACCCTTTTTTAAATTCTTTACTGTGGCTTTTATTTTAGGTTTTGGGGGGGGGGGCCCTCCCCCAGGTTTGTATCCCGGTTCACCTTTTGGGTTCTCTTTCTTTTGCTCCCCGTTTTGGGGGAATGTTTTTCCCTTTGTGGGGGGTAAAAGGGTTTCCCGGGTTTGGTTTTTTAATTTCCGGAACTTTTGGGCCCCGGGGTTTCTTGATGTGCCCCGTTAAAGGGAAGAAACCATTATTTGGACTTTATCCCCAATGTTTTTTTGGAAGGTGTGGGGTTTCCTTTTTCCGAACCCGACAATTTCAAACTTTCCAAAGGTTAAGCACCAAAAGGGTTATGGGTTGGTTTCCGCCTTGGGGGGGGTTAAAATATGGAACCCCCCTTTTTGGGGATTGGCCATTTTTAAAATTTTGAGGAAACCTGTTTGTTGGGGTTAAACCTTAAACCCTTTTTTAAGGAAAGAAAGTTTAATAGGGGCCCCAGTTTTCATTTTGGTTTAAATTTGGATTTGAGCACATTCCCCGGGGTTTTTTCCTTTTTTTTCTTTTATTTTAAATTTTCCTTTTCCCAAAAAGGCCCAGGGGGTGGGCAAAGCCTTTGCCAATTGTCCCCGGTGCCCGGGTTTGGGATGGTTTTCCGCGTTCCCGGCAAAACACCCAATTTCCCGGGTTTTTGCCAAATTAAACTATCAACTCTGTTTTACCCGGGGGAAAGGTATTAAATAGGGCAACCCTGGCCCGGGTAAAATCAAAACCCCCAAACCCTTTTTGTTTAAGGGGTGGGTTTAAAGCGTTTAAAAGGCAGGCATTTTATCTGGAACCTTTTATTATTTTGGCCCCCGGATTTCTTGGCCTTTCCACTGCTTTTAAAATAATTTTTAATCCCCTATATTTTCTGGATTTTTTAAATTACTGTTTAAAAAATTGAAGGGGAGTGGTTTGGGGTTTTTTCCTGAATGGGTTTTTTGGGGGCTGCTTTTCCTTCCTTTTTTCAATTTTTGATTTGGGTAAAATTCTTTTTTTATTTTTTTAGGGTTTTAATTGCTAATATAGCTGGGGAATTTGGGGAACCCCCTCCCGACGGCTTATCCTGGTTTAAAAATAAATAAAAAAATTTTATTTATTCCCTTTTATTTTTTTTTTTGTGGGAGGGGGGTTGGGGGCAAATACATTTTAGGGGAATTGTCTTGGTTTCATTTCTTTTTTTCCCCTTGGGAGGGGGACATTTTGAAATGCCCCCAGGGAAGCCCCTTTTTCAGGGCCCTGGGGGAAGAAAGGGGTTTCCGGGGGTTATCAGCAAAAGCCCTTTAAGGAATAATTCTGGGACAATCTAGGGTTTTTTCCCGTGAGAAAGCTTTTTAAATCAAGGAGGATTTTTGAAAAGGGGAAACTTTAACATTTTAAATTTTAAAATTGTTTGGGTTTGAAAACAACTATTTTTAAAAGGGAATTAACCCGTGGATTTTTAACTAAAAAAATTTTTTTGGGGCAACTTTTTAATGGAAAAATAAACTACTGAGGCTGAAACCTTTTTAAAAATGGGCGGAACCCCTTTCTTTTGGTAAATTCCCCTTTTAAGGCGGAAAATACCGGAATTTAAACAAAGGCCCCGGTAGGCAACTCCTGAAATTATTTAAATAGTCGAAAACCAAAAGGTTTTTTTTTTTTTCTTTTTTTTGGGGGAAAAATAACAAATTTTAAAAGCTTAGTACTAAATACAAAAATGCCCCAAAAACCCAAATGAAAAATCAAATTAATTTAAAACATTTTCCAAAAAAAATTTCAAGTAAAAAAAATTTTATTTATCGAAAAACTTATTCCGCAAACAAAGCCAGCCCCTTTCCCCCCAAAAATTTTCAGACCCTCCTTTCCCCTTAAAAAATTTTTGGTTTTAAGGCCCCTTGCTTTTTCCCGAATAAAAATTTTTGGAAAAAGAATTTAACAAGTTTAACCCCAAAAGGGTGGGGTCCTTTCCCCCAAAATGCAGGGAAAATTCCCCAAGTTTTCTGAAAACCCAATTCTTTTCCAAAAAATTGAAAAAATAGTAACCTTTTTAAAAAATAAAGGAAAAATTTAAACAAAACAAAAAGTGGATTTGTTCCAAAAAAGCTTGTTTTTTAATTTTTGGTTATTTTCCAAAAACCAATTTTTTAAAAGCAGGGTTTTTAAAAAGGGACTTAAGTTTTAAAGGGTTCCCACTGAAAAATAAAAAGGTGCAGAACAGCCCCCCCTTTTTGTAAAATAATGGAACCCAAGGCCCTTAAAAGAATTAAAACCTTTTTTAAAAAAGAAACTGAGGTAATAATTAATTAAAAGGTTGTAGTTTATAAAATGCAAAAAACCTTTCCTAATGGAAAAGGGCTGAAGCCCGTTTAAAAAAAAGGGTTCTTCAACCCAACGTAAAAAATTTTATAAAGGGGTAAAGGCCCAAAAAAAAAAAAGAAAAAAACCAAAAACATATAAATTTAAATCTTTTTTTTAAAAAGGGGGAAAAAGGGGGAAAAAAGGAGTGAAATCCATTGGTTTCAAATCCCCCTGGGGGGTTTAAAAATAATGACCTAGGGGAAGGGCCCCCTAAATTTCACACCAATGAAAACCCCCAAAAAATAAAAAAAACCCAAATTCCAAATTTCAAAGGGACACAGTAAAACAAGAGGAATTCACCATGTGAAGTTTAATTCCACTTATAAGACAGCAGAAAAGGAACTCAGAAAAGTTACCACAGGGGAATGGGGTGCTCCACTGGGACACAGGATCCCCACAGGATTAGCAAGCTGACCCACTCCCCACCTCCTGACTCTCACTGCAGAGCAGATAAACTAACTGAGGAACTAATGTGCTGTATGGTTCTTCCCTCACCCATGGATTCCAAACACCCACTGCCATGGAACAAATGGACCATCTGAGTTACATAAAGAAGCTACAGGGCACAGTCCTATGAGGAAGGGAGACGAAAAATATAAGTAACTGAGTATCTTACCTGAAATATTTAATGGATGATCTTTTTCCTGATTGTTAGACAAGACAATACTTTCATTATCTGTGCCGAAACCCCGTTTAGTTCTCATGTGCTTTATCCTCCCCTAGGTATTTTTGTTTAATCAAGATTTCACCTTGTTACGCCTATTTTCATGCGGTAGCATTGTTGCCTCACAACAAGAGGTTCTCCCATTCGATTCTCGGCTGGAGTGCAGGGAGTGCATTCTGTGTGGAGTCTGCATGTCCTCCCCGTGGTTGGGTGGGCATTCAAAAGACATGGGTAAATGGGAGTGCCTTCATTGAAGGTTGAACGTCGAGCTGGCACCTCGGCATTCATGAAAATCTATTGCCAATCATTAGCGGACCGGAGTTCCGCTTTGGCGACCCCTAGCCAGGAAAAAGCCGAAAGACAACAACAACAACAGAATAATGGAGCCATGACTGTGTTTAATTAAAGGCTCAGGTGCTAGCAAAGCAAAAGCCGGGGGTAGGAGATGGAAATGAACAGCATAGGTCAGCTTGCTGATGCTGCTAGGAAGGATGTGGGTTCTACCTGTTATACGGGTAGTTGCAATTGAAACCAGGATTACAGACTACCATTTTAACTGCAGTAGTAGGCTGGAACTAGCACCACGTGCAGTGATACATATAGCATCACATGCTCTGCCTAATTTAGGTGTCCCTTTCCGTGCATAACAAAAACATCCTTTTTAGCTGTCAGGATGGTGCCATACTGTAACACATTAATCTCCTCACTGCACAAGCCTCCCCCAGTCATTTACACACACAAACACATATGCACACACACACACACACACACACACACACACACACACACACACACACACACACACACACACACAGAATTTCTTCCTGGTGCAACTTAACAAGCCAGGATCTGTGGGTAAGAGTTGAAGTGGAGGATTGAGGGGAGATTGTGGGACACACCTCATGCAGATAGCTGTGGTGAGACCAAAAAATGCAAAGGTTTATGCCTTTCCTACTATCCTACTATAGGAGACTAACTTGTTGCCACTTTTTAGAGACTATTTTTTTTTTACTAAACAGAGCAATTAAAGACACATTTGAACATGTTAAATTTTGGTTAACTATTTAGACTTAAATGTAAATTCTAAATCAGAAGAATTAAAATTAATATGATAATTTAGTAAAAAATAAAAGAGTAGCTACCTATTTGGCTGAAACATAATGCAAATATAGAATTTTTTGCCAGATTCTAAACTTCTGTGAATGGACATCACGCTATAATGTCTAGATGCTAAACAGGGTGGACTATTTTCTTGTCTGTAAATAATGTTATGTCTGTTGTTAGATCCTTATAAAAGATCCATGAAAAACATTCATTCATTTTTCAGTACTTGCTATATCTATTTTAGTGCTCCAGAGAGACAGAGACTACTTCAGCAAGAAAGCAAGAAGCAATCTGGAATTGCTGGCCAAAAATTACAAAGATTAAAAGTAGAAATTGTACATAAAATGAATTCATTGAGAGATTATGAAACTAAATTATTGCTCACATTTAAAATAGATTTTGCCTGCAATATGTCTTCATTTCATCTCCTTCAACAACTATCTTATTCAATGATATTATTCAGGAAATATCCAGCTGTTAATACTCTGAAATAATTGGTCATCCTGGGTGAATTTAACCTCATTGCTGTTGTGCAACCTATAGTATAGATGGCACCCCCTCTCCAGAGTGATTCAGTCAGAGATCCTGGTACCTTCACTGACAGTTCCTTGTGCTTTGACTGCCACATCACAACAATAGTCAATATATCCCTCTGTCTGGTCCAACTAATATCTAAAGGCATCTCATAGAGATAAAAAGAAGTTATCATCCCTCTTTACTTATGCACTATCAGACCGATTACTAAGTGCAATGCCCCTTTTGGGATATATTTATCTGCAGGCCCCAAAACCCTTGGCTACCGAAACAGTCTTGAATCTCCATTTCTACACTCTGTGTTTTAGAGACTCCTCCACTGATATTTATATTTAGCAATTTGGGCCAGCCCCCTTGATCTCCTACACCTTTCACAAATTTATCATTACAGCAAATACCTGCACTAATGATTTAAATCCTCAGCCAGCAAATAAACAGGCCACACTTGTGTGATAGCTTCATCTTTCAGTGCATATCCCACAATACCTCACCATGGTAATAAATTACCTAGTCATATTAAACAGAGTGGAACCCTTTCCACCTTTCAGGTGAACCTTGATAACAGGATGGGCAGCCATAGACTCTTCCTGGGCCTATCCTATGTCACCTCATAAAGGCAGGAGATGAGGATTAGTGCCAGCAAGGAATTAATGGCCTTTGGACTGCTCTGCTTTGTAGATCCTTGTATCCTATGCTCCATGGATCAACTAGCTGGACTACTGTCTCAAGGGTCTTTTCTGCTCTGTAACCCTCCAGCAACCTACCTAAACTAGTGAAGGCCAAAAATGCAAACAACTCCTCCACATTACTTTTTTATTCTTGTCTTAAACTTCCTACAGAGTTTCCAGAATGTCAAAGTCATTCCTAATAGTCCAAGTGACCACTGCTCTGTGATGGCAACTCTGTCCTTCAAAATGCCCTCTGTACCTCCTGTCCTACTTTCAGGAAGATCATTTCCTAAAACTAAAGATACTATTTTCCTGACAGGGTCTGACAGAGTAGACTGGAATTCATTCCACAAAAATCAACACTGTACTACAGCTTTATGATTCCTGAATTTCAGTTTCCTTTCATGACAGGATTTCCCTTATACCAAAATGATGATTAAGCAAAAGGAAATACATATGGTTTAGCACAACCTTTAACAGCCAGCTGACAGAAAGAAATGGAGGCAAAGAAAGTTAGAAATCCAGTCCACAACACATACAAAATATGGATACTACCTATCACTAAAATATTTGATGACATTGCTACAGATACTGCAAAATTATCCTATATTAAAAGCGAATAATCCATGTTGGTAGGTGCCACAAGTTGTTTTAGAAATCTATTTAGGAATTATGTGAGGATACTAAAACCGTATCTCAGAATACCTATTCAGCTACCCTCCCCACCCCACACACACACACACACAAGCACTGTGAAATACAATAGCTCTACCACATTCCCTACAGTAAAATCTTTTCTTCCACCAAGCAAATAAAATTTCTCAAACACAACACTCACCTTTTTACTTTGTGCTATGTAATAGCTTCCAAAATAGTAAGAAAAAGCATCTCTATTAACAGCATTAGGCTTATTTTCTTATCCTTTGCATTTCTTAAGACAGCAACATCTATTATCACTGGTATATACTGTTACATTATGCGCAGGAATTATCCCTCCATCCTTTAAGATGGTTTACATAATCCATCTTGCCAGGATTCCCTCAGCTAGAAAACAACAGTAATTTCACCCAGTCATGTACTGCTAAATGAATGAGTATATTAACAACCATGGGATACTTTCACACAAGCAGTAGGGATTTAGGGATGTGTTCACTGTTCTCTTTTCTCTACACAGTGTTACCACTTCTGTTTGCAAAATACAGAAAATTGTTGCTTATAGCAGCCATCTTCATTGACACAAAATGAGTAGCTGAAACAGTTAATCATAACTTGTCCCTCAATAGACTTGAACAATTTAGTTTTCATGGAGGGACAATCACTTGGTATCTGGCAGTTTGTCCAGTGGAGTAAGGATTATGAGCTATTAAGGAGCTACTTCCTGTGGGTCAAAGTTTGATTCCCTCAGCCTCCATTTTCCCAACTGTGTGGCTGTTAACAAATTGCTTAACCAGATAGCATTCTTGGGATGAATCTGAAAATAGTCCATGGAAACCAGTGCCCTACCCTGATTAACAAATAAACAATCAAACAAACTTTGTGACAGCATTTTCCAACACACAATAGCAGCAGCCATCTCTGATGTGGTGGTGCTCATTATAGTGTCCAACATGGAATAGTAATTGGTCTCATTCTGTTTTCTGTTTTTATTAAGGCCTTAACAACAAGCTTACTCAACATCCACTTTACTCTTTACATAGACTTCATATCACCTTTTTAGGCCAGGAAGGACTAGCCAGCTAGAAAAGAATCAAATACAAAATGGCTTTTGTTATCCCTCTCAAGTGACAAGCAAAAAATAAAGTGACGCTAAATTAATTTAAAAATACCCTCCATTCTCTTTTGTACACCCAAATGTCTGAAAATAACACACTATTGACTATTAAGACCTAGCCGAAAACTTAAAGGAGAACTGAACACAAAAACTGAAAAAATACATGGTCTTCAGCATATCTTCAACTTTCTTGCATTACTAATGTCTCTTTATCAAAGTAAGTGGTTATTATTTTTCAAATTTGTTATACCCCAGAATGGCATAAAAGGGGCTGCCATGCTGTATGATTTTGTTTACAATCAATGCTTTCATTTCCCTGATGTCATTTTAGATGGGACAGAGAGAAAAAAAACATGACCAGGGGATCATTTACTGTGATTGTCTCTCTCTATCAGCTTACAAAAGTACTGTAACTGCCTTCTTTTGGCTGTCTTACCAACCCATGTCTTTCATTACTTTGCTTCCTCTGAGTTTTAATATTGGCCTCCCCTTATACAGTATTCTAAGGAGTATTTGAATGAAAGGATTGAAGATAGCTCAGTCAGTTGCACTTTTCAAAGTAATAAAAATAGTTGTGTTCAAGTGTGAGAGATCTGTCCCCTGTGATTTGTAGGTATTACTAACACAAACAGTTGATGCCAAATCCATGAAGTAGTTACCTTGGGTGGCCAGCTTCCAAAAAGGGACGATAATGCATTTCTTGGTATTGAGTTTTAATCCATGGCTTTGACAACAAGCGTTTGTCTGTATTAGATTTTCTTAAAGGGTATTCTTATCTTGCGGGAATTAATTGACTGCTCCCAGTTTGCAATCATCTGCAAATTTGGTCAGCAAGAGGCCTTTAACTTTGGCTTTTACCTCTGAGAAGTAGATGTCAAAGAGGAACATGCCCAATACGGAAACCTGAGGGACATCACTGATGATCAACCTTTTTGTAGAGATGGCCTCACTGATCCTAACCTCTTAGGTCCTATCCATGAGCCACCTAGCTATTGTTATAAAGGGGTTTAAGTCTAGTTCCATAAGTTTTTTGACAATGCCCTAACAGAGTACTGAGTCAAATGATTTAGCCAGATCTATGAAGGTATTATGCACTGCTTTCCACTCATTCATTGCCTTTGTGACCTTTTCAAAGAAATCCACCAGTTTCAGTAAGCATGACCTTCCTTTGACAAAGCCAAACTGGGCTGGATCCAGTGTCTGAAAGTCTCCTATGTCCTTGTTAATAATGGCCATGATAATTCTTTCCATAGCTTTACAAATAAGACTAGTCAGATAAATGGTTCTTAAGTTTCCAGATCTGTTGAAGGTCCTTTGTTATGAAGGGGAGTGACCATCACGGTCCTCCATTCTCATGGCACAAAAAAAGTTTTAAGACTATAGTTAACTTAGTGACTTCAGGGGTCCTGATAAGTCATATTTTAGCCTGTTCAGGAAGCGTTCCAGAATGTTATCAGGATCCACTGAGGCTGTGTTCTTAACGAGTGTAGCCAGTACAATAATTATCTGAGGTGTGAAGTTGGTGATCTGTAACTGATAAGGCACATTAAAATGCAAATGTTTAAGAACCATTGTTTTTTTAAAGGCTTTGTAGCTAAACTCAGTGACTTAATTTAATTAATCTGCCCTCCTAGTCTTCATGATGTAGCAGATTAAGAGACAAACATAGGAATGAAAGGCAAGCAGAAATAAGTTCAGGCAGCAAGCAAATGGAATAGTTATTAAATGGTGCTTGTTTTGTATGCATCACATCTGGTACTGGATTACAGAGAAGATCACATTTTGAAAACAAAACATGATTTTTGAGTTCTCCCTTAATTGAACAATGGGGTCTGCATAAGTGCCTAGTGACCTACTAAGATTCCACATTTTCCATTAAAACTTACACAGAGATTACAAATGACAAAGTGCTTAAATATTTTAAATTTAGCTCTAAGTTAGATGGTCTCTTATCATCTAAGGCAAGGACTTAAGCCATTAATCCCAAAACTTGAATATGTACTCTCTCTGAGAGATTTGTAACTCTAAATACAACACCTATATCTTATAAACTGCTGTAAATAAAATATGTCCATTTATTTTCCTTTCTCTCCTCCTGAACATCATTGACTTTGCATAAAGGAAACTATCTGGCTTACAATGCATTACTTTCTCACTATTTTTTTAAGCTTCTTCACTTAGAACATTGACCCCGGTAGTGAAATTACTAGAAAGCAAGACTTCTCCTTAATCCCGATGAATAATATCAAAGGCACACTCAGCTTTAGTAGCCCTCCTCTGTGCCTGCCTCCCACAGAAAGGTCCTTCTCAAAAACTGACATTGTTTTCTGGAATTTGATACACAATGAAATCCATGATGTCTGCTTCTGATACTCATTCTGTAAAAAGAAAAAAAGGTGCATCACCTTCATAATGATTCATGATGTAATGTTTTAAACACAATATGTAAAATGTCAATTCTTAGTTAATTTAATGCCTAGTGCTCCCGTGTACTGTGTCATAATTTATTTCACCTGCAGGGTGAACCGCCATCCATTACTACTTTACACATTAACAAACATTTACTTTGCAGAACAGAGCCTCAGCTATTTCTTTCTATATCTGTGAATGTTATTTTCTAAAATTATACCACTTATAGTGTGCTGTATACTTTGTATAACATACTCAGTGCCTATATCAGTCAGAGAATAGCATGTCCACAACTTAAACGTCAAGAACATTATTTTTTTTTGTGCCCCTTACTATTTTATGTGGTCATAATTTACTTTACACATTTACTGTTTATATGCTGCCTTGTTTAGAAAAAACTCTTTGTTGTATACAACCCACATGTTTTATGTATAGGTACTGCTATTTTTCACATCTGATGGGCCTGTGTTTTTTGTAATTAGTAGAGTGCCACTGGCCTTGCTCTTGGCTGAAAATGGTCATATAGCAGTCGACTTTCTTAGCTAAATAAATATCATGAGACACACACACAAGCAGACACACACACACACACACACACACACACACACACACACACACACACACACACACACACACACACACACACACACACATATACACACACTCGCAAACACTCATACATGTGCAAGAGACTACAGAGAAATTTGAACATCGCTAGTTCACCTACTTTGACTGACGGAAGAAACTGGTGTCCTTGGTGAAACCCACACAGAAAGAGAAAAAGCACATCAGTCCTACCCGATTATACAATACCTTATTGTCAATACTCACTTTTAAGGGCCTACATGATAAAACAGCACTAATGTATGTGTTTCTAGTTATACACATCTCCAAACCACAAGTCCAAAAACATCACACACCACAAGAAAAATACATATTGACTTATCCATTGCATGGAAAATATGTAAACATAACCAACAAAAACTACTTGAGGCTTGATCAGTGTACATTTGGGATAACACTTCTAAACTAGAACAATGCTACAATAAAATGGTAGGGTTTATTACAAGTCTGCCTCATAGCTGGCCTTATGCATACGCCAACTAGGCGGCCTCCTAGGGCGCCGCTCTAGCAGGGATGCTTTTCCAGTATTTATTTGGTGTAGGTAGACCAGGATGGGGGCACTGGGTGGTGTGGTAGGGGGTGCCATGGAGCCCTTTTGCCTAGGGCACCAGGTCTGCCTTATATGTCATATCATTGTATTGCCCTAAAACAATTAGACTGGCTTGAATTTGCCTCATTACCTTACCAACTCTCAGCTAATCATGTTCCACAATGCAGTACACAATCCACAAAAATGACCAATCCTGACAGGAATGATTCAGAATTATGCATAATCAAGACAATTACATTCACAAGACAAATTTCTTCTTAATGTTCTCAAGTCCACTAACTTAAAAGGATGCTCTATGCTCAAATTACATCACTAAAATATAAAACTTAATCCCATTGTCACAGAGGTTAACTTATAACCTCCTCACGTCCAAAACTGATCTTAAGAAATACCTATCAGATTGTTGATTTTGTTCTTGTTCAAACCCTGAGTAACCTCACAATTTAAATATCATTTCCGACAAGACACCTGTTAACTAAAATGGCATATATTTCCAAAAAGGCTGCTGAGGCAAGATTCCAGTGTCACTTTTATATAAAAAATAATAACAAATACCAGGAATTAAACGAGTAGTACCACTTTATTACTTTACACCAGCGCTTTCACAAATGCTTCATCAGGTGTAACTCAAACACAAAAACACACACCTTATATCCACTTCTGAAACAGTCACATGATCAGAAGCAATTAACATTTAAAGCTATATAATAAAATGAAAAATACATAATAAGAGAAAAATATTAAAAAATGTATCAAAAAATATATCAAAAAATGTATATATATATATATATATATATATATATATATATATATATATATAAAACAAATGCATGAAAATTACGAAAAACTATAAAATTATAAAAAGTACCTATGAAATATAAAACTTCATAAAAACACAATCTATCTATAAAGGGCTGTTTTACCTAACACTGGTTTCAAAGGAACATGGTCATTGAGTCCATGCCCAAAATTAGCCCTTAACATCACAATCCATTTTGCTTCCATCTCTTCCGTCCTAGACCTAATATCACCTATTCTAACACTCTCATGGGTCCTGGACACAACTGTAAATAAGAATTTATGCTGTCCACCTACTAACTTCACATGCTTAGCTAGAGCATTGGTATCACTGCCTTTACCTATATGGTATATGTGCTCTCTAATTCTATCCTTAAGAGTGCGGTCTGTCTTGCCTATGTAGAAACATTTGCATAATACGCATACTGCTAAATAGACTACATGCATAGTTTCGCAGTTAGCTTGTACTCTAATATCATATATTTTACCCGTGTCTGGATGTACAAAAGATGTCTCTTCACCAGTGTGTCTACACTGTGCACATTTACCACATGGTTTAGTGCCAAAGGGAGCATATCTGATTTTCCTCTCTTTAACATTACATAACCTCATTTTTAAATTCTTTCTATTTTTAAAAATATATTGAGGTTTATGTCCTATTATATTACTAATCTGTGGATCAGTCAATAATATGCCCCAATGCTGATTGATAATATCTGTATATTTAAAAACATCCCTTGAGTATGGTATACATACTTTGATTTTATCTGCTTTACTGTTAAACTCTCTAGACTGCCTCTTTGAGAAATATGGCTTAGCTCTAGAATCTCTCAAATGAGTGACATGGGCTGCATTTTGTTCAACAAATCCTCGATCATAGCCTCTCTCAACAAGTTCACTAATAGTTCTGGATTTCTGTTCTTGAAAATCTTCATTCCTCACATTCAACCTAGAGGCTCTATAAAACTGATTCTGCACCACATTCCTAAAAATATAGTTAGGATGCATACTACCTCTAAAGAGAAGACTATTGACATGACACTCCTTTCTATACAATCTAGTGGAGATAGTGCCATTAACATCCCTTTCTACAAACACATCTAGAAAGTTTATACCTGTTCTTGAATGATTCATAGTGAACCTCAGAAATTCTGTGGTATCATTAATAAATTTAACAAAATCCATTAATTCTAGTAATGTACCACCCCATAACATAAAAAGGTCGTCTACAAATCTCCTATAAAACAAAATAAATTTGCTATATGGGCCTTCCAATAAATGATTTGCTTCCCATTGCATCATAACTGCATTAGCATAGCTATTGGAGCAAGCACTCCCCATAGCTACCCCATTTCTTTGCCAAAAAACCTGATCTCTAAAAAGAAATACATTGTTCATCAGTACAATGGACATTAACTTTAAAAAAGTTTCAGTCTCACTAATACTATATAAGCAACACCTAATTAGTTGTTCCTTCAGAAACTCTAGTCCTGTATCATTCGGGATAACTGTAAATAATGAGACTACATCAAGAGTAACAAAGAAATAATCAACTTCCAAAAAAAACACAATTAGTACCTTCATATAAATCACCCAGAAAATGTTCAGTGTCCTTTAGAACAACTCTAGTCCTGTATCATTCGGGATAACTGTAAATAATGAGACTACATCAAGAGTAACAAAAAAATAATCAACTTCCAAAAAACCACAATTAGTACCTTCATATAAATCACCCAGAAAATGTTCAGTGTCCTTTAGAACATAAACTGATTTCTCTACCATAGGCTTTAACTTCTTCTCCAAATATATGGATATACTTTCAGTGCACCAACCCCTCCCTGCTACTATAGGATGCATAGGAGGTCTGGCCATGTTCTTGTGAAGTTTAGGTAATCCTTGAATAATTGGTACAGTATAATTAGATGTTTTAAAAAACTTTACAATGTCATCAGACAATAAACCTAAATGTGCCAAATATTCTATCTGCTCATTAACAACTGTTGCCATCTTTTTCATATGCGTTACAGTTATTCTCTGATAAAAATCAACGTTGCTCAACATTTCATGCATTACACAATCATAATCATAGCTGTTTAACAAGACTATCCCACCCCCTTTGTCTGCTGGTCTGATTACTAAATTATCATCATTTTCCAAACTATGCAGTGCTTGTAACTCAACTTTACTCAGATTATATTTCCTATTAATGTGTTGTCTATCATTATACACTTTATATATATATCGGAGAGACACATCTGCTCAAAAGCATTAACTAAAGCCATCGGTCTAGGAATAAAAGTACTAGGTTTTCTCAAAGAGAAATCAATAACTGTATCACTTTGTTTAAACATACATTTCAATGTTAAATTCCTGGTAAACATTTTAAGATCAAAAACTATGTCTGTTAAGGACATATTAGCTGAAGGTATAAAAGACAAACCTTTACTCAACACATTAAGTTCCACATCTGTTAATATATGCTGTGACAGATTAGTCACTAATGTCTTACTTGCTGAAAAGCTTTTTTGATTGTATATACATTGTTCACCTCCTCCTCGTGTTTCCTTTTGTACCTGGTGGTACTCCTTCCTCTGTCTATCCGTTGATTCCTCTGTCGCTGCCCGCCCGCTCGATTTAACGAGCTGTCCCTCACTGGGAGCGGAAAGTTTAAATGAAAAAATTGCGCCTCTTCTTTTCATGTATTAGAGGCCCCAGTCGAGCCTGTTTCTGTAGCAAGTGGTGTAGTGCAGTCTGTCGCTCTGTGCACCTCTGCACTAACAGTGAAAGTCTTTTTCTTGGCTCCTGCTTCCATAGTGGATCTCTTACAAGTGCTTTCTGTAGAAGGCGCTATTGACTTTGTACACTCATTTCCATT
This sequence comes from Protopterus annectens, assembly GCF_019279795.1. Taxonomy (NCBI): domain Eukaryota; kingdom Metazoa; phylum Chordata; order Ceratodontiformes; family Protopteridae; genus Protopterus; species Protopterus annectens. The sequence goes on from NC_056731.1 coordinate 1,212,625,648, forward strand.
TTCATTGACTATCTGAATCCTGCTCTGTTTAATGCAAGCTTCATCTACAGTTGTACGAGTTTCTGCATGCTGGCGTATTTCATGAGGGGCGTTCCTTTCTGTGTTTCCCTTCACCAACGAATCACGTGGCCAGGTGAAGATGTTACCCAATTGAAAATCCCGGCGGTCTCTCTGCAATTTGTTCAACTTAATCTGTAATAATTTACGTTTGTATGAGCTTACATTATCTATAGTTTCTGATACAAGTGTCGAGAAGGATGTATCAGGATATTTCTTACTCAGATGCACATATTTTTCTTTAATAGATTCTATTACTGCTATCTCACGCCTTTGAGCTGATTGCATAAGCAATTTAAGATAACTGAGGCTAGTAGCAATATTGAGCTTCTGCCATTCACTCAATAATAATGAATCTGATTCAGTTTGTGCCGGCATTTTTAACACTCGCAACCCTCAAGGTATCAGATTCTCTGCCAAACAAACCTCAAGATGGAAAATTTCATATTGAGTCCTAGCCAATCTGCACATCTCTTTCTCTATAGGCAGTATATCAGTCCTTAGTGCTAGGAAGTCAAAATCAGTTACCTCCATAGCATCAACAGTTAAGTTCTTATTAAATAAAGGGTTGCCATTTTCTTTAACTTTCAAAATAACTGAGTCAAAATTCAAACACACATCTTGAACTGTCTCTATAGGCATATTAGGAACATACTCCAGCTCCAACTCAATTTCATCAATCCCACTGGCCATCTTACTGGTATTTACGGTCGAGCAATAAAAAGACAATAAAACTAAATGAACGACCAAGCGACCAGATACCTCGATAGCAGCTAATAACAAAAGACAAAATACTTCCAAAAAGGCTGCTGAGGCAAGATTCCAGTGTCACTTTTATATAAAAAATAATAACAAATACCAGGAATTAAACGAGTAGTACCACTTTATTACTTTATACTAGCGCTTTCACAAATGCTTCATCAGGTGTAACTCAATCCTAATACATCACTAAAATATAAAACTTAATCCCATTGTCACAGAGGTTAACTTATAACCTCCTCACGTCCAAAACTGATCTTAAGAAATACCTATCAGATTGTTGATTTTGTTCTTGTTCAAACCCTGAGTAACCTCACAATTTAAATATCATTTCCGACAAGACACCTGTTAACTAAAATGGCATATATGTTTTCAGCTCATAGGAGTCTAAAAAAAACTATCTGTAAATATTGTGAATATCTGTGCCCCCTCTCCAATATCACTCTACAAAGATACGTTTTCTCATTAGTTTAACAACCTTTGTACCTCACCATTCATTAACTCTATCTTAACACGTTTGCTTAACTTAATAATCTTTTCCTTATCCTGTTACTCATCTTCCACTTCTTTCCACTATTATTTTTTCATCTCTCTTTGGCACTCAGATTATCCTCAGTTCATTTCTAGCCCTAGCAGGAAATAACACAGTTATAATACTATCCAGTCCACAACCACTTTTTATGTAAGTACAATATGTAGTCACTGCTAAATCTTCCCTTCCCCTCTGCTGTACTATGCTGTTCTGTACTATACTATACTATACTATATTATACTATACTATACTATACTATACTATACTATACTATACTATGCGATACTATACTATACACATACAAACCTCCCTAACTACGTGTAATACAATCTGTTAATAAATTCAACTTTCCTTTTAGTCTGTCTCCACCTGAGCAGTTCTTGACATTTCTGTCAATCGGTATAGTTTTTGTATGATTATTTTTAAGGATTCATGTTATATTTGTAGTCTCTGTAGATATTTTCTCCCTGGTCCTCATGGTAAACAAATGCTAATAAATAAATGTCAAAGCTGCTTATTTCAATATTTAAAAGGGCTCAGATTCATGTTGCTAGAGCAATGGCACTCTAATTTTACGGTAAAACTCTGAAAAAATATATATATACCTACTCTGAGGATATATAACAGCAGAGAAAACAGAAAAGACTGACAAAGTACTTTCAGTGAACTTACTTAAGAGTTTTGGTATTTGCTTAGACTGCCATTCCTGCAATGACTGCATCTCAAGGGTTCCATGTTAGTTCCCAGATGAGCCAGACATAGTCCATGTGTGAAGGCTAGGACCAGTAAAGGGCCTGGTATGCTTGGAATATTATACATTTACTGATAAACCAGAATTTGAGAAGTTCAGAAGTTTTGTTATAAGTGGCCTACCCCAAGAATGTATACCTGTCATATAGGTACAGCCAAGAAAGTAACTAGCTTAGAATGATGAAGTACTTAGAATGATGAAGTTTGGGAAAATTACATATCTACTGCAAAGCCCCGTATGGAGCAAAGACACTACAGTTAGCTTGCAACAAATAATCTCAGTATGCCAGGCCCCATTTCATACCTATGCCACATTTTAGCCTTTAATATGGAGAAAAAAAATGATAGCCAGAAAGTCTTTTATGTTTATTAAATATGCAGCTACAACACTCACCAAAGTGTCTAGAAAGCCTAGATATTAACCAGATGATTGCAAGGATTTGCCAAATAAATATTAAAGACAACCATAAAGAGAGAATATTTGTAATTGTTAGCCCTTTGCCTCAATAACTGGGAAAACAGTTTAACATACAAATCTGACAGAATGGAGATATAGAGAAGAATCTTGAAGTATGCCTCTAGAAAGTTCTATTGACATTCATAAAAGCTGTGAGAGTTTTACATATGCACTTGCATTAGCATAAATTCTTTAGTATGTCCATGAGTTTACGAAAGAAAAAATTCTCTTCTGACTTAAAAAGGGAGGCCCATTTCACCCAACTAAAGGCATATTTTTCTTGAATCAAGGTTTAAACCTAGTAAGGGATATTAATTCAACATGCCCTCCCCAACAAGTATAAGTGTCTTCTACATAATGTCTTGCATTTGTTGGACTCAAAAAAAGCACAGTGGTCTAGATAGACCAAATATGGAAGAACAAAAGCAAAATGGAAGGCCACATTGGTCAAAAAACATCTTATAGTTGAGTTTCAAAGCAGGTCTGTAAGTACTGACCCTAGTTTTTATATTCCATTCTTTAATGTCCTAGTTAATCCTTTCCCTCTCTTCCACTGCCACTATCCAGTCCATAATACTTCCACATAGTATTCCACTTGCCTGTTTTATGACAACACCCTTCTATCCTTCTGATGCTTGCTTTTCAGCCCTCTTATTCTACCCCCCCATTTCTTATGCACTTATGCACAGCTTTTTCTACATACTTTTAGATGCCTATAAAACAATTCTTATTAACACAGTTTTCCATCAGACATTCAAAAACTATTTAAGGCTCTCCTCAGTACTATACAATCTAAAGCCCTCCTTCTTTTAGCCTATTATTCCCCAAATTCTTCTCCTCACGCTGTCTGCCCCAGACTTCATTTTGTCTTTTTTTCCATATTTCATTCTTCACGCTCCACTTATCATCCACAACCCTAACATTTTCTGCATTTGAACATTCACCTTTGAGTTGAGAGTTGGTATAATGGTTAACAAGTTTACCTCACAGAGGCAAGTTGCAGGGTATAGGGTCTGACTCTTTCCTTTGAAATGGAAATTGGCTAGGTTTAAAATGGCCCACAATTGCTGCTAACCTAGTACTTACTTATGACCTTTTCCATAAAATACAATAACCACTCCCCACCTTTCTGTCATTGAACCCTTTCTCTGTTCTTATTCTTGTCACTTATCATTTTAAACCTTGCATACAAAGTGACTCTTTCAACAAGCCACCAAATGGTGCTCATGCATTTGCCACCATCCCTCCCTTATCTCCTTCCAATTTTTTTTCTAAATCTGTCTCCCTTCCAAACACATTTATTGCAGAACGCTCTGTATCCCCTCTACAGATGTACATCTGAGTTCCACCAATGAGTGTTTAGAAAGTACAGAGCTCTTGATAACCTCAATCAAATGTGAAGAATCTCCTTTAAAGGGACATGATGGCCAGAAATTGAAAAATACTGAATTTATCTTATCTTGATGTTCTAGGCCATAGTGACTCCCCTGCAGCATTATCAGTAGTTATGTGAAAATTTTATTTTGTTCTCATCCACAATGGCCTGTTAGGGTGGGCATAGTCACATGATCTTGTTCTTCCAGCCAAGCTTTCCCTTTCCCATAATGCATTCTTCTTCTTCTTTCGGCTTTTTCATGGTTAGGGGTCACCACAGCAGATCACCTGTCCGCTCATGATTGGCAGTGGAGTTTTACGGTGCCAAGGTGCCAGCCTACCATCAAAATGAAGAAATTATCTCATTATGCCCTATCATACAAGATTTTATCTGAATTTACTTAAATGCCAGCACACAGAATTATTTTTACTGTGTTTTTTAACTTTGGGCACAAAAAAAATTAGCAAAGTTAGAGTGGGAATTATAAGGTTTTAATCACCATGGCTGAGTTCTTTGAGAGAGTATGCTGTAGTGATGAGAAGAGCTTAATGTGTGTGTGTGTGTGTGTGTGTGTGTGTGTGTGTGTGTGTGTGTGTGTGTGTGTGTGTGTGTGTGTGTGTGTGCATATATGTGTGTGTGTGGTGGTATACAATGAAATGTCAAGGAATATATGATAAGATGCTTCCTATTGTTAGGCTAAAAGGAGGCTCAATTTATTTTAGGCATAGAAACCTCCATCCCTTGGGACTTAATAGCAAGTTGAGAAAGCATTTCTTATTGTAATATACTTTCCACACATGTATGTTATTAAATATATTTGTAAATGTTGAAAGCTTGTTATATTTATGCTTTTGCATTTATACTTTTTACATGTTTATTTACTTGTTTATATATAGGGACATATTTTGATAAATATGTATGTGTTTATTCCTGTAGTGACCACATACAACTCTTAGATACTTTGTTTCTTTCACTATCCCCTAATACTGCTGGCTGGGAAGGAAAAGTTAGAAACTGTTATCCCTTTTTCTGACTTTTTCCTCTTATGTCACTGATTAATTAATTAACATTTAATAATGTACATATTTTATTAATGTATGCTTTAGCAATAACCCACAACTGGGTGTGGGTAACTCAAAATTTAGCCATAGTTGATGTGGTTTGATCATGAGGCCGAAGCCCAAGTAATTAAACAAAGGCAACCATGGGTAAATCCCTTGTTACCCACACACAGGAGTGGACTATTGCTATTAGACTATGATATTATTTAGGGGAAAAAGTCTTGCCTTTTATAAATAATGTCACTGCATTAATTTCTAGGACTTTAGTGCTCTTCTGTCAGCTTCTAGTAGTCTGAGGCATCCTAGATATGCATTGCATATGCTCTTTGGCTGCATAATACATTGATGTCTTTGCATTGTTAATATTAGTCTGATGTAGGATGTTTTGTTTCAAGTACTACACAATTTTTGTTTTGCAACAATTTTCACTGAATACAGAGAAGATTGCTTCATTTGCTGTGGTGGTATGGCAGTAGCATTGTTACCTCACAGCAAGATGTTCTCCCGTTCGATTCTCGGCTTGGCTTGGGAGTGCCTTCTGTGTGGAGTCTGCATGTCCTCCCCGCGGTTGGGTAGTGTTCGAAAGACATGCATGCATAAATGGGCATGCCTTCGTTGAAGGTTGGGCGTTGAGCTGGCACCTCGGCATTTCGTAAAAATCTACTGCCAATCATTAGCGGACCGGAGTTCCGCTGTGGTGACCCCTTATCGGGGAAAAGCCGAAAGACAAACAACAACAACAACAACAACAAAAGGGAAGATTGCTTCATATTTTGGTTTGTTCTTAATAAACATTGCAGTTTTCTGGCACATTCCTGATTAATGAAGTCAGTAAATAATGAAAGATGAGTGGGGAGGCAAGAAGTTCCCAGTGGAGCTCATTTTAGAAATGCTCCCAAAATCATGATTTTTTTAAGTATGTTGCATTATTGTATTCCATAGAGTGAAGAGAACTGTTTTCATGTGTATGCAGTGGAGCTTCTTGTAAATATCCCTCCTGCAAAGAAATCATAATGTTGTTTTAATATCTCTTGCATTATTCAGCTCCATAGAGCAGATTACTAGTAAAGGGAAGTGCCCTTTTCTTTTTTTTTTTCAACATTTTGAATTACTGGCTATTAATGCTGAGAAAACGTTAACTGATGGAATTTCTTCCTGTGTGGATCAACAGTGAGCGTGCTGATTGATTTGTCCAATCAGTGTGCACGTTTTTTGAAAGTTAATGTCCATTTGTTGTATAATTAATTCCTGTTATACAAGAAAAACAGTTGTTTGCATTATTTTAACTTTGAAGACATTCAGCATATGAACTAGTCATTTTCATTAAAATGAAGTTTTCCTGAGACTCAACATTTACTTTTTCTGTTTTGTTTTGGAAAGATAAAGTTTAACTTGTTGTTTGATATTGCAACTACATCATTGCTGATGTTTAAACTATATGCTCTCTTTTTAACTTGTAGCATTTTGCCATGTCTCATGATGCTACATTTGCTGTTTTTAAAGTTTAGAAATCAGTGCTGCTGCACCAGGTATATGTATGTATATGGATATGCACACACACACACACACACACACACACACACACACACACACACGCACACATATATATATATATATATATATATATATATATATATATATATATATATATATATATATATATATAGGAGCGCTACAGAATCCTGAAAGCCGAAAATCCTGAAGACCAAAATCCTGAAAACTCAAAATCCTGAAAACTCAAAATCCTGAAAGCACACGGATACCAACACTTACTCCACTGAGTGTACTGAAGTGCAATTTCGGAGTTGTTATATTTAAGTAGCAGGGGGTGTTGGGGTGCAGGGGGACTTGCCCTCCGGATTTTGGGCTTTCAGGATTCTGTAGCACTCCTATATATATATATATATATATATATATATATATATATATATATATATATATATATATATATATATATACATGTATATATCTTTTGGCCATCTTGAAGAACTTTGGCCTCTTTTATTGAAATAATTATGTTACCTGGCTTGCATTCATCAGCATATTTTTTATCGATCGCCCATTCCTCACTTTTGCATCTGAGAATAATAGTTCAGAAAAAGAAGTGGCCAAAGTATAAAGTCCGGTAGGATACTGCTCATTACCCCATCAGGCTAGATGGGTAATCGCCCCCCCCCAAGACTTTTGTGTGGTATCGCTTAATCAGCATTTTACTTAGAGATTTACATATACATTGACAGTTGACGATTCTAATTTATTGATTAGTCACCTATGTGAAATTGTCTTACCAAAAACAGCATAAGGAGCATATATTGTCAGCCCTTCATCACCTGATGCTGTTACCTCTTTAAATTATGCCACAGGATTCAAAAGTCAAGGTCTCTCCCCCTTAACAAGCTCACACAGATTCACAGCTAACGTAATTGAGTCTCCTTTGTAATTTTGGGTAAGTTCCATTATAACTCGGTCCATGAATTTATATAGAATACTGATAATGCCAATAGTTTAAGACCTAGCTTTGTGAACTGGTACCACTATACAACCTGTGCCAGCACTTTTTTAACATATTGCAAGGATTTAGTAAGGTTTTCCTTCATTCTGTATAGGAAACTAAAAAGTGTGCATGTGTGTGTGTGTGTGTGTGTGTGTGTGTGTGTGTGTGTGTGTGTGTGTGTGTGTGTGTGTATATATGAGTTTTTAATTTACTTGTAGCAGCAGTTATTTAAGGGATATCTCCCCTTTGTATCTCTTACACTTTTATATATTGTTTACTGTGAATTTTATACAAATTTTTCTGTTGTGTCCTCTGGCTGAGTGGTCACTTAAGTGTTTATTAATTGAATTCACACATATTCCCTTTCATTTTTCTGATATAATCAAGGAATACATTATTACTGCTTTCAGCACCTTTCAGAGTTTGATCTAATTAAAGATTACTGTTACTGCTTTCAGCAGTGTTTGAACTTTCACTTTTCTGACATAATTAAAGAATACATTGTTACTGCTTTCAGCAGATTTCAGTCTTTCGCCTTTCTTATATAATTAAATAATACCTTGTTACTGCTTTCAACAGCTTTCAGCCATTGATTTCAAGCTGAATTAACATTTAAATCTGAAAGAATTGATAAGAAAATCAAGTAGTTTGCACTTTATACCTGTTTTCAGGACTAGTATTTTTTTACAGCTACCTTTGTATATCTTATCAGTTTTGTGACTTCACCTTCACTTCATCTGTATTTTTGTACCTTAGCTATGTAACTCCTTAAACAGAGAAGTCAATATCAAGCACTCCACATCTCAAAAAGTCATACCATTCAGATACGCTTGGTGGATACAAAGTGGGTTCTGGCCAATATGTTGATCAGTGAAATACAATGTTGATGGTTGCTTGCTTACATATTACTTTAGTCTTCTTTCTCTGCCAGTCTTTTTCCATACTGGTCATAGTTACCTGCTTAGATGTTCCTGAACCCTTCTCTGTGTGCTACTGTTTTCTTATACTTATCCTAACAAATATCTTTGACAGAGACACACCGTTTTGGGAACACCAGACTTGCCATACCTAGCCTCAAAACTGTATCCCACTAATGAGCTCACAGTCAATGTTGTGTATTTAACAGATACTGATGCTTTGGCATAGAAAAAAGCATATGCAAAGTTTTTTTTTATTTTTTTTAAGCAGGAAACAGTTGAAACAAAAACTGTGTTTATAACAAGAAAGCAAGTCTGCCCTGGACAAATGTGAGTTGTGAGTTGGCTTCAGTGAAACATGAAATGCATCATTTAGACATGAATCAGAATGTGAGAAATATGAGTCCTTATCTTATCTAGGGATACAAGCAGCTGTAGCCTTGAGTGAAATGATTTGTGTTAGCTAAATGAGGAACAATCCAAACTTGTATCTGGATTCCCATTAGTTAAAATAAACACAAGAAAGACTGGCATTTTATCTGCATTTTCTGAATAACTGAGACAATGTGACAGCTAAAATGGTAAGAAAATAACGAACTGCCCTTTGGCTAACTGCAACTGACTAAAGTCTTATTACAAACAGATGATTAATATGTAAGGTGTTTCTATTCTGACTGAATGTAAGTTAAAACAAAAGTATACAATTTTTTGCTTTACTACTGTAAAAATGTGAATTAGTAAATAAAAAAATGAGCATTTCAATAAGACAGGTTTTCAAGAGTTGTCTACAAATGGTGAATTTGATAGAAATAAGCTCTGTCTTATAATCCCGAGTTCAGTTCCTTTAGTCTTTGCTCCATAGCCCTCAATAAATTAGGGACAACTCTCAACAGAACCAGGGACAAATCCAGAAATCATCAGGGACAATCAGGGACACTTTTAAAATATTAATACTATTAATCTGATAAATTGACAGAATAAAACAAATATGATTTAGTATATATTTTGTGAAGTGATAGAAGTCTATAACTCTATGTAAGTTATTTATTAAGTGTAATATATACCTTTTCTTTCAAAGTCACCAGTTTTGGGATGGATTAAAAGGCACAGAGATAAAATTTGAGTCTAAATCAGGTACAACCCTGAAAATCAGGGACAGTCAAGAGGTATGCTTTGCTCATGTACTTAGTGATTATGGGAAATCACTAAACTGGACAGACACTGTTGGGTCACTAAGAAGAAGCACATGTCCCTTAGATGTCTTAAGCAGTTAAAAATATATAGCAAATCAAAGGCAATCTCAAGGTTTAGCAGTTAGTAGCAATTATGTACCAAATTTTCAAAAACAATGTATTTAAAGTTGTAATGATAATATGTTATTCTAAAAAGGAAGAAAATGTTGTTTTAAGGTAATTAAAACCAATTAAGCACTTGTATCTTTATTAAGGTTAGCTTGCATTTCAGATCATTGTAGCAAGTACATAGCAACAGAAGTACATTCAAAGCTTTAAACTTTCCAAGTTGGGTTTCAGTGAGTAACAATCTGCAAATGAAACAACCACACAGGGTTAAAATATGCATATTTTTGCAAACATTTAAAAGATATGTAAAGAGTTCTTGATCTCTTTCCCCTGAGTAACTTTGTTTCCCTATATTTTCTCTAGCTGTGTTACTGAGAATTATCATAACTTTTGATCTCGTTATTCTTTATACTCTACCACACTGAAAGCACAGACTGCTGATCTCTGAATATTTGTGATGAAACAGCTTTCTAGAGTGTTGTTGCCTCAGGATTTTGTGTACACAGTTTAGGAAATGCCTTTATCACAGTTTTTGTTATATCACTGCCAGGTAAAACAGTTCTTAAAACTTTTCCACAGTCAACAAACAACTGTAATCGAACTATAAAATGAGCCAGGACAAGTGCTCACTTGCTAGTAGTTTATGACACACTTGTTCACAGTCACTTGTTCTAAAATGCTCAAACAACCATTAGCTTGACCCAACTTATTTACTTACCCCTCCCACAACCCAGGCCTAGTAAACTGTATAGCCCTACTAGACTTGAACTCTAACCCTAAAACTTCTACCCAATCTCTAACCCTCATGTGAATCCACTATCCTTAATCCTGAAATTCCTGATCACTCCTGTGACGATTGGGGAGAGATGGGCGAAGTTCTGCCAGCCTAGTCAAATAGAATTTGATACATAATTCTGTCAACTGTATAAATAAATATAAAATACAGGCTTGTGTTTTTAAATGTAAGAAAACACTGTAAAATGTGATCTTCAAGATTGTTGCAACATTGCCATCTGCTGTAAGGAAAACCAAGCCAAGTATTTCAAATGTATCTTTTTAAGTTGAAAAGATCTTATGAATCTCTTTAATGTTTTACAATTCGGCTCCAGTGCAGCTGGAAGAAGGTTTCAGGCCCATTGTTTTAAGGCTAAAGTTTATGACCAGAATTTAGATGTGGAAGGTGCTTTATTGTTCTAGTTTCTGCTAGAATGTATATGTGAAATGCCTTGTATTGTTGTAAGTTTCTGAGTAGGTGTTAGATTGCTAAATAATGCAGTTTGTGGCCTGAGAACTCAGACCAGGTGTTAAGATGATGCAATATGAATACTGGGAAAACCTAAGTGTCAAAAATGATGTAATTTGGGAAGGGCCTTAGAGACATGTTTATTAGTAATGTTTAAATACTATTTCTCACAAGAGGCTAAAAGCATTTTGACTTTGGACATCTAACCTATCAGCATTCTGCCTTGTGCTCACATGTAAGTTTTAGCATTGTGATTTCTTGTAGGAACAGTTAAAGCTAGTAAAGATTAATTAGGTATTTTTCTTTGAAATCAGACTTGTCCTACTGTATAATTTTAAGTTTCGGTGTGATCTGTGAACTCTTAGATATCTCTGTGGTGCAGTAGTTTTGTCTTGTGTTTTAATTATTTATTATTAAATATTTTTAAAACCTTCTACCTGTGGTGATTTGTGTAGAAATAAGCTCTAGAATACATTGCATATTTATAGAGGTTATTGTAATAGGCCACTCTAAAGTAAGCCTTGACTGTTAGTCTTACTACCATTGGATTATAATATTGCAAAGTAATAATTGGACACCCTTTTAAGGGCCTTTTTGTAGCTGATATTATTAACTGGGTGGTGGCAGTAATTACTACCATATAGTCTGGGTAAAGGGGAACAGTTGGAGAATCTGTGTCAGCCTTTCCCAGGAGTGTCTGTGAAGTTGTATAAATACTTATCTCAAAGTGTGTGTGTGTTGTGTCAGCTACTTGGCAGGGACATGAAGCACTGGTTGGTCAGAGAGGGTACTGGAGGTTTTAGCTTGCCCAGTTAGGCTGAGACCTGGACCCTATAGCTGTGCCAGTGGGGAGTCTTATGGGGGACTGCGTGAGCAAAGGAGCAATCATCCCCAGACTGACTGTGATCTCTGTGTACACTTAAGGGAAATTGTACTTTACTGTGTGTATTAGTTAGCCTTTTCTCTTCTATGAGACAACCTCCCTGGTGTTACTGGTGAGGACTGAGGCTCCTTGATTGCTGGGCCAGGGCACGGTCGTCATAACTCCCCAAACCTAAAACCCCACTACCCTTCCCTAAACCTAAACTCCCTGATCATTTCCTAAACCTTAAATTCCCTTACTCTGCTATAACCCTAAACTTCCCTGCCACTCACTAATGCTAAAACTCACCTCTCACCTCATAAACAAAAGTCCCTCTCCCAATCACTGTCCAAAAACCTAATCCATGTGCCCATCCCCTCACACTTTCTCCTCATGGCTTCTACACTTCTCTTGCCTCACCTTGCTTGAACTTGAATAATACATTCAGGCAAGGTGTGTCAGCTCCACTCTCTCCACATGGCTGCCATACCTTGCATAAGCTCATTATTTGAGTCTGCATCTGAGTGGCATTCTGTGTAACCTACAAGACACTCGGGTTCCAGGCAGTGAGATAGTGGTCTTCAAATGCCTGAGATTTTGCCATTTGTAGTAGACCCCTACAAACAATGTCTGACTGTTCTAATAGGCTTGTGTGTAGAAGGAGTGTGCAATAATCGTGACATAGTATAAACAATGCTGATTTATTTGTTTGTTTCAATGTAATTTTAGGGTCTGTTCAAGTTTTTCTCTATGAATTTCCAGTGGAGATACTTTTCTGAATCTGCACATTAATTTATTTGTTTTGCAGTCTGTGGGTAGGGACTTGTATTGACAATTACAAGAAGCCTATTTATACACAGGTAATTAGTAAAATAATGAGCCAGTTTCCTTGTCCACTTTGAAAATATATATAACTTACATTCATACCTCTCAACTGTCCAGATATTTGCAGAATGCCCAGATTTTTCGACTCATAGTTTTGATCTATTCTTCATAAAATGCATGGTTTTCTGCCAAATCAGTGAGAACTGAGGTCACTAAATAGTGAAACACTTTTGAATGTCATACTTCATATCCTTCAGAAAATGCATGCTAACACAGATCCTGCTATTCAAGCAAGTTCTATGTTTATAACACCAATATTAAAAATATGTCGCTATTTTTTGGCCTTTGTCCCCTCATTATTTTAGACTATGTACAGATTTCTTGTGCTAAGAAGTTGAGAGGAATGTGTACATTAAAGGAGTGGAAGTTCAGAACTGTGTACATTGTTATATCTTAAAGACTTCTGAAAACAACGATAGAGGCAAAACTGCAGTGAGTACATACCTGCTTGAGCAGGACTATGTGTAGGGAGAGCAAAGAAGCCAAGTGAAGTATAAGCAGAAAACCAGAGATGTGGTTAGATCATGTAGTGTCCTGGGCAATTCCACAATTAAACTCTGGTTAACTACTGATCTTTCAGGTTCTACTACAAGTGCTAGAGTCCCAAGTGTTTGAAGACCACTACCACAAAGCCAGGCACTCAAGCACCTTGAAGCTCGCACATGCTGCCAGTCCACTTACACTTGAATATGAGTTTAGGCAAGCAGCTGCCACACCTTACCTGGACACATTATTTGATTTCACACAAGGTAACTGCAGCAGCCATGGGAAAGGATTGGGAGGGGATGGGAGTGTAGAGTAGGGTAGTCATCAGGAAAGGGATTTAGGTTTCAGGGGCAGAAAGGGAGTTCTAGGTTTAGGGAGGGGAATTTTAGGGGTAGTGAGTTTTCAGTCTAGGGAGTAAGAGGGCAGTTTTAGGCCTGAGTGATCAGGGACTTTGGGGTTAGGTGAAGCGAGAGTAGAGTTTTATGTTTAGGGAGTGATCAGGGAATTTAGGCTTGTGCAGGGGGAGGTGGAGTGGAGTTTTAGGTTTAGGGAATAATAAGAGATTTTAGGAGTGGGGGAGTGGAGTTTTAGTGTAAGGTAGTAAGGACTCAAGTTAGGAACTAGGCTGGAGTTTTAGGGTTACAGTTAGGAAATTGGTAGGTCTATGCAGTTTTACAGGGTGTGGTATTGAGAGCAAAGTTGTAGCTCATTCATCTAGTGCCTGGTGCCTCTCCCTGATCTGGTGCCCCTCAGCTCTTTGTTGAGAAACAAAAAAAGTTCATTCTCCAATCTGACACCTCTCCCTTCTCTCCTAAAGAGGTATGCCAGTTCCTCTGCTCTCCTCACATCTAAGTGAGGAGAAAAAAAATGAAAACCAAAAAACATATTTTTTAAATGTTTAAACACTTTAGCAAATTGCTTGCTATGTTTGCATCAAGCAGCTTGCTACAGCTTAGACTACACACAAAGCATTAATGCAAGTGCTTCAGTCCTGATAACAAAAGCAGTATTCATCTCAGTACTGACCTTCAGAAATGCCACTATGGAAATGAATGATAGTACTACACTGCTGACCAATCAGCACTGGACAATCACACCTTGCACATTGGGTGACTGCCCCCTTCACCCCCACTCTAGCTACACTTCTGGTTGAGAGGGCTAAATACTTAAGGATGATCAGGATAGTGGAAGTTAGAGCACTTCTTTTTTTTTCAAGAAAGTGGAATAGAAGCTACTAGCACTTGAGCACTTGTAGCAGATTTAACATTTCACTAATAAAAGGTTATTAACAACCATACTAAGGGCAGTTTCAATATTCTGCTTTGTTGTCAAAGATCAAATAAAGCAAAAGTTTAAATAAGAATACAAGTGTAAAAATAAATCTGTCTCAGTAACCTTGCCAAGAAAGGGAGGGTTAATAATTCCCTGATAATTAACCAGATTGTCAGAGTCTAAAGAAGTTTTTTGTTTAAAAAAATTGATTGAACTTGTAACATAGGGAGATTTACATTTATACAAAAGAAACCAAACCACATTAACTTGTTCACGCTTACATCACATATATTCTTTTGTACAATATAATCAATGCAACATTACATAAAATTGTCAATTCTTGCCTTCATTTAAACCTCATTCGACCTCCAAAACATTTTTTTCTATGTATTGTTCATTCAATTTATATTTTTTTTTCAGAAATTCACCCTACCCTTTTCTAAATATCTCATTTCCCATTCTTTTATCTGTTACAATATTAACTGCCTCAGTACAGTTAGTTAATACTTTGACTTCATTTTTTGAGTGATTTATTTTTGGCAGCTACCAGAATTAAATTTAGCAAGGCCTTAATATGTCTAGGCAGTTCAGATCCTGTGTCACAGCTCAAAAAAAACATTTTTTTCCTTAGCTACATCTATTTGCTTGCCCAGTATTTCTAGCGCAGTACACTGTCATGAATTTTTAGTCTGCCAAATCATTACACTCCCAAGACATATGTTCCCAGTAACTTCATTCTTCCCCATCACATAAGTTTATAGGTTTATAGCCTAGTGCTAGCCTAACTGCTTTGGCAGGCCATTTTAAGCTTAGCCACTTACTCCATGTGAGAATCAAACCCTGCACTTTGTGTTTGTAAGAAATAATCACCCCTGCTAAGTCTTGAACCCAGGACTCTGTACACCATACTCAGATCAAGTTACCACTACACCATCTGAGATGTTACATGTGCCACCTACCTGAGGTAAAATTCTTTGGAGTCTCATTGGAGTATAAAAATACCTATTCAAACACTTCCAAGAAAAAAATCCTAAATCTTCTAGACCCTTTTGCATATTTGGGAGCCATAAATATATCCATCCATTGTTTTTTGTGAATTGCTTATCCAATCCCTCTTCCCAATCATTTCTAATCTCCTGTGATTCCTAGTGTTACTATGCAATATGTTGGGCGGCCACAGTGGTGCAGTGGTTAGCATTGTCACCTCACAGCAAGAGGTTCTCCGGTTCAATCCTCGGCTGGGGTGCCTTCTGTGCGGAGTCTGCATGTCCTCCCTGTGGTCACGTGGGTTTCCTCCAGGTGCTCCGGTTTCCTCCCACATCCCAAAGACATGCTGTAGGTAGATTGGACACTCTAAATTGGCCCTAGGTTTGAGTGCGTGTGTGTGCCTTCTGTGGAAGGTTGGGTGCTGGGCTGGCAACTCAACACTGTAAAACTTCACTGCCAATCATGAGTGGACAGGTGATCCACTGTGGCGACCCCTAACCGGGAAAAGCCAGAAGAAGAAGATTATGCAATATGTTATATGCCCTACTAATTTCTGTTCTAGATGCAACTAAATACTCTACCAATGGAAATCTTTCATTTAGGATTCCCAAATCTCTCTCTCTTTGCCTATATTTGGATACTAATCCCTGATAGAGAAGGTAGTCCCCAGCCTGTAGTCCAAATGTCTTACTGGCCTCATTGTTACAAATCAAATTCCATTCCCTACCTATTAGTAATACCTCTGTTGAAAGCTGATTATTTATCCCAAAATTTTCTTAAGGTCCTTAATAGCAGCCTTAGGTGGATTATAAATGCATGCCAGCATAGCACTCTTCCCTTGTCAGTAACCCCTTACTACCACAAATCTACCATTATTTTCTTTTTTTCTTCTTCTATCACTTTGGAGCTCCTCTAACAATTTATGTTCTGAGAATTGCTGTTTGGCGAACAAGAAAACTTACTCCCCTTTTCCTTTTCCTTTGTCCCTGATATTCTGATGAATATCCATCCTGAAATACTTTTATTATCAAAAAATGCACAGTTATTTCCAAATGAGTCTCCTGTGGCACTGCTTTTTGCACTCTGCATTTCTTAATATAATTCAATGTTCTTACCTTTTCTCCATATCTGTGATCCCACTCGCATTCCATGATAATTTGGAAAGTGTTGCCCTTATAATAAGTTATTAGTCCCATCCATTATATATGACAGCTTTTTTAGATATCTATTTCCAGTTTTTGTGATACATGTACCCACTAATGTTTGGCAGGTTGATAGTTTATTCAATTGTGTTGTGCCATCTCCATTTGAACCTTTGTAAATTTTTACAAGACTTTGTTTTAATGAAAATCTTCAAACAAACAAACAAAAAAACCCAGAACCCCAGAACTTGTTATATTAATACAAACACACACAAATGTGCACATCTTCATATAATGAAGTTTAACCCTCCTAGGAGGAACAGTTATCCTAAATAGCTGCAGACACGGGCTCTGTCTAACCTAACTTTAAGATTATCTATGCTAAGATGCATGTTACTACATGTGCTCCTACTTACACTAATTGTTGTCTGTGTCTTCTTTATCTTTATTCCCCTCCCAGATATGAAAAACAACTTGCATGCTTTCAGAAAACATTAACTTTTAGCCTTAAAAAACAGCGTTCCGGCCTTTTATTGTCCTATAATCAGCTTGCCTCAGTGGAAACATAAGAAAAAATAGAGACATGCTGAATATTTATTGCTTAAGGAAAACCTTTCACTACATTCAGTGTTCTCTTACTTACTTGTTTCCATTTAAAACTTATTAGATTAAGCCTATGAACTTAATCCAGATATTCACCTATTCAATAGTCAGAGAAAACATATCAGCTCTATATATATTACGATCTGTGTATTTTTGCATCCCACCCCTCACCTCAAAAACACAAGATCACAGCCTGTTGACTTACTTATGCTTTCTTGCAGACATTTTTTCTCCTTTAGCTTTGTAATGTCTATATTTCTTAATACTAAAAAAGGAATGAATCGAAAAGAAAAAGAAAAAAGGCATGTTTACTACAGAAAATTTACTGCATATAATAATTAAAAATACCCCACCATACAATATGTCATTTATAGAAAAAAATATAGAAATGTTATTAAGAACAGAAGCTGTTTTACCTACAGTTACCTTTTTTTCTTTCCCTTCCCTTCCCCTTTGTGCCTTTCCAAACATTAATGGCATGAAGTAAAACAAATGCCTTTCAGTCCCTCACAAATTTAATAAAGTCATCAAAAGGCAATTCTTTCTTTTTCTTGCACAGCCATATTTCACAAATGTGATTGTTGCTTTGTAATCTCATATTTATTTCCATGTTGCTGGTCTTCTTCCTTTTCATTTTCAACTTCATCTCCCAACTCCAGACTCTGATTAAATTCCAAGGTACTACCTATTCTTCTTATCAAGTCCTGTCTTTTGTCTGTCTCTCAAGCGTTTTCCTTTAGAATAATGAAAAGGGTTTCACTCACAGTCTCTATGAGCGTTATTTATTAGAAGAATGAGAAGCAGAGTCCCCTTCTGACTGATGCCTCACTTTTTGTTGGACCAACTTTGTATTTCCACCTTAGCCTGTTCTGACTCAAAAATGACTCTGATCTTCCAGGAAAAAATATTCAGAAGACGGGGATAGAGCAGCTTGAATTTCATACCAGCCTCTCAGCGTTTCTTGACTGCTGGATTAAATTTGCTTCTCTTCTGCCTAGTATACAGTGAATAATCAGTCTCATGCTCAGCCAGCTTTTTCTTCATTTTGACCTCTGATTTTTGCAGCTTTATCAGTTCATCCAAACAGTTGTTTAAAGCTTATTCCATTTTCCAGACTTTTGTTACTTGAGTTGATATACCCCTTTAATATTTCATTTATTTTAATCAACTCTGAGCACATTTGACTTATTTTTTTCCTCTAGGTTACTGGAAGCCATGTCTTGCCCCAAAGCTAGAGCTTGAACTGTTTTTTTTTTTTTTTTTTTACTGAACTACTGCAGGATTCTTCCCAGTTGGTGTGTTTTCTCTTCACATTTTCTATTTGATTTTCTTTCAGGCTCTCTAAGTATCATCTTTGCTGAAATCCAGGCTGTGTACTTACTTCATGGTAACTGAATTTATCAAACGTGGCAGAATTCCTAACTCATATCTTTCAGTTTCTTTTTTTTCACATTGGGAGAGCTGAAGTTAAGCTGTTCATCATTGTGCAGTCATCTTAGAAGTCCATGTTTGAGAAATGGAGTTGTTGGCATCTCTTTTAAAAGTAGCTGACAAATGTTTCATCTTCATTGAGGACCTGATGAGCAGGAAAATAACCAGCCCTATGGATATGAAGCAAGATGTCACAAATCTGATAGGTCTAAGATTCAGCTCACAGTTGGTCAAACAGCTGAAATGGTTTTCATGTAGTCATCACACTTGATATAAGAGAAGTCAGACTACCAACTAATAACAGTATCATATCACTTCCGACCCTCTTAAAGAAAAATATGTTGATTCATAACTAATTCATCCTGCTAGGAGCATCATTACATCACATTTTACAAAACAAAATGACTCCCCATATCTCCCAGAGCTACTCTCCTACTAGGTTCTCTCCTCTACTAATTAACAGATGTAAACTCAAATAGGACTTTTACAATGAAGAAGAAACATTAACCCTTCATCGAAGAAAAATAGAACCCTAATCAATCAGATAAGAAAATTGCTGTACAAGTATCAGAAAAATAAAAACACTCAACTCCTCCATTGCTTGGTATTAAAATCCCTCCCAGCAAACAAGCAGGTCCCTATAGTTGTGATCTTTCGAAATTAAGAAGTGAACCCATATATATATATATATATATATATATATATATATACATAGACATATATACATAAATATATATATATATATATATATATATATATATATATATATATACGTATATATGTAAATATATGGGTTACCCTTAGTTCATCGAACGGCCACAACATTGAGACCCACTTCTATGACACGGCATAACATCGAAAACTAGAAGCCGACGTTTCCCACACAATAAGTAACCATTTGGCCATCAACTTGAACTTTGCCCTGTCCCCCCATGGTAGTGCATTCTCTGAGTTGGAATAAGGGGGGTGTGGGTTGTGTTTGTTTCAATGGTAGATTTCAACTTCTGGATGGCCAAGCGGTTACTTTCCATGTGGGAAACATCAGCTGTCTGGTTTGCGATATTATGCCATCGTGAAGAATTGGGTTTCGATGCTGTGGTCGTTCGATGAACTAAAGGTAAGCCGAATATATATATATATATATATATATATATATATATATATATATATATAAATGTCTGTGTGTACATGGTTTTATGGTGCAGGGAACTTTGTTGAATGTATATTTTGTCAGAAACCTGTAACTTTAAACCACAAATGTTTCATTTGTTAATTTCAGGAGATGTCAAGTTGGATTGTTAAGTGTTTTTGTGGTGTGTGACTTGCACTCGAATGTAGGATTTTTTTTTTGGTTACAGATAGATTGACTGGTGTGTGTGTGGAAGTGCTTCTGGACTAGGGTTAGAGTCAGAGCTAGGTAAGGTAATAGTGTATATGTGTTTGTGTAGCTGCCATTTATATGTGTATGCCTGTGTCTGTCTTATTTATGATGCCATTAGGAAAAAGGTTTTTTGGCAAGATACAATATTGGGCTGGGAGTAAGAGCAGCAGCAGGGTAAGAGATACCATGCATGAGTAAGGTGGTACAGAAGGATGACCTTTACCACCTTAGTCATGTGTGCTACCCTTAACTTTAATCCTGCCACTGACCCTACACATTACCTTATCAAAACCCCTCTCCCTAACAGTGCCACTGTACAGACAGACTATGTCTGGATGTACCATTAAGTTTTTGTTGCTGCTTTTTTATTAGTTGGCTGATTGTAAAAGGAAAACATTCATTTCCTTTTCAATATGTTTATTTTTAGTCATTTTTTGCTTTCAATTTTTATAGGCTTCAACAAGCAGAAATCAATTGTTGTGTGTCGATAAATGGTAACATAATCATACGTGCCTGTATATGTGTGTGTGTGTGTGTGTGTGTGTGTGTGTGTGTGTGTGTGTGTGTAGATGGGTCTACTACAGTAAACCAACAGTACACAACACCGACACCCACAACACCGACACCACAAGAACGAAACCGCAAAAACACGAAAGTTCATATGCCCGATAAACCACAATCCTGACAGTTAACAAAAGAAAAAGTTTGCTATTCCACACAACACACACACAACACAAGCACACCAACAACCTAAAAACCTACACTACACCTTACACACAACTAACCTTAACCCAAACCCTAACCCTAAGGTCTGTCAGTATCGCACACTTACCTTACCTGCACCCTAACCCTAACTCACTTAATCTGCCCCTAACCCTCAAGTCCCTCAGTATCGCATACTTACCTTACCCACACCCTAACCCTAAGTCCCTCACTATCGCATACTTACCTTACACGCACCCTAACCCTAAATCCCTCACTATCGCACACACACCTTACCTGCACCCTAACCCTAAATCCCTCACTAATGCACACTAACCTTACATGCACCCTAACCCTAAATCCCTGACTATCGCACACACACCTTACACGCACCCTTACCCTAAATCCCCTCACTATCGCACACATACCGAGTCGCGCTCACACATTTCCCATGTCGGTGTTTTCGCTGTCGGGGTTATGAGTTGTCAGTTATCTGCTCCATCGGTCTTCTGGCATTGGTGATGTGACTGTCGATCTTCCAAGCTTTCGGTCTAACGTAGGGAACCCGTGTAGATATATATATATATATATATATATATATATATATATATATATATATATATATATACAGAGAGAGTGTGAAAGGATATCATGGATTGCAAAAAAACAATTAATCTTATGTGCTATGCCACAGGGTTACTTTTAATATTAAAGGATACTGTCAAAGCTTCCGAGGAAAACTATATTTCCCATCTGCATTTATCATACATAATATGTGCTTTGCAAAAATAGACTCATTGTCAATGCAAAATTAAGGCATTCTTTCAGACCTCCACTAAGAAAATAATAGTTTCCTTGTATGTTTTATATTACTATTTCTTCACATACTTGTGTTCTGCACAAAGAGCTATTCTTGTTAAACTATTAGTGTAGACTGGGAAATGGGTATCAAGGACTATGTTCATTGGAATATATATATATATATATATATATATATATATATATATATATATATATGGTTCCCTATCAGAATCCTGAAACACTATAAGCCTGAAAGTCAAAATCCTGAAAACTATTGACTGAAAATGCAAAATCTCGAAAATGTAAAATCCTGAAAGTCAAAATCCTGAAAACACAAATAATGCTAATATGTCACTATAAAGACACTAATATCTACCAACTGACCCTGACCCTAACCCTAACCCTAAGGTCCGTCACTATCGCACACTCACCTGACCAGCGCCCTAACCTAACTCACTTAAACCGCCCCTAACCCTCAATATGTGTCACTATTGCATACATGCCTAACCTGCGCCCTAACCCTAACTCACTTATACTTACCTAACCCTAACATAACACCAACGCACACACTTACCTGGACCCAACGCATGACCTAACACCACAGGGCTAACAATAGCAAAGCCACAATGACGTCAGTATGTCCATTTTGTGTTTTCAGGATTTTGACTTTCAGGATTTTGCATTTTCGAGTATATTTCCATCTGCATTTTCAGTCAATAGTTTTCAGGATTTTGACTTTCAGGCTTATAGTGTTTATATTATGATGATATATATATATATATATAGTGTGTGAAACAATACTGTTGTCACTGTTATATTAAAAGTAATGTCAGGCTTGCAACAGAAACATTTTATTTCCCCATCCATTCTGTATTCATTTTTATTATGCAGTTGTGAACTTGACAGAGAACTGCTGCTGTTTTTTTGTTACAGTGCATGTTGTGAAAAGCAGTATTATTGTCAGAGTAATATTAAAAAATACTTTCAGACCTACACTTTGTGAAGATTTTCCAATCCCATTTTCATTCATTTGTATTAAGCAAATCTGTGTATTGAGTAAAGGATTGTTACTGTTAGCGTGCATTGCAGAAGGGTAGCAAGGAACAGCAACAAGTTCATTACAATACATGCTACACAAACCAGTGGTACTGACGATTTAGGATTAAAACATACCATTGGACTTACATTTGGAGATGTATACTTCATCCAGTCTGCTAATTCTTTACTGTGCAAACCTAATTATTGAATAAGGCAATGCTGCTGGTAGTGTATACTGGGCAAACAGGTGTCGCAGAGTAGCAGTTTGTGTGTTATAATGGGTGACATAGAGTAGCAGTACATGTGTTAGAATTTGCGTCATGCAGTAGCCGTACATGTGTTATAATGGGTGTCATGGAGTAGCAGTACATGTGTTATAATGGGTGTCATGCAGTAGCAGTACATGTGTTATAATGGGTGTCATGGAGTAGCAGTACATGTGTTATAATGGGTGTCATGGAGTAGCAGTATATGTGCTATAATGGATGTCATGGAGTAGCAGTACATGTGTTATAATGGGTGGCATGGAGTAGCAGTACATGTGTTATAATGGGTGTCATGGAGTAGCAGTACATGTCTTACAACAGGTGTCATAGAGTAGCAATACGTGTCTTATAATGGGTGTCATAGAGTAGCAGAACATGTGTTATAACGGGTGTCATGCAATAGCTGTACATGTGTTAGATCGGGTGTCATGGAGTAGCTGTACATGTGTTATAATGGATGTCATGAAGTAGCAGTACATGTGTTATTATGGGTGTTATGGAGTACATGTGTTATAACGGGTGTCATGCAATAGCTGTACATGTGTTAGAACGGGTGTCATGGAGTAGCAGCACATGTATTATAATGGGTGTCATGGAGTAGCAGTACATGTGTTATAACGGGTGTTATGGAGTAGCAGTACATGTGCTATAATGGGTGTCATGGAGTAGCAGTACATGTGTTATAACGGGTGTCATAGAGTAGCAGCACGTGTTAGAACTTGTGTCATGCAGTAGCAGTACATGTCTTATAAAGGGTGTCATAGAGTAGCAGTACATGTGTTATAATGGGTGTCATGCAATAGCGGTACATGTGTTAGAACGGGTGTCATGGAGTAGCTGTACATGTGTTATAATGGGTGTCATGAAGTAGCAGTACATGTGTTATAATGGGTGTCATGGAGTAGCAGTACATGTGTTATAACGGGTTTCATGGAGTAGCAGTACATGTGTTATAATGGGTGTCATAACGTAGCAGTACATGTGTTATAATGGGTGTCATGGAGTATCAGTACATGTGTTATGAAAACCGGTGCCACTGTCCATATAACATTAAACCTTCTGTCACACCTTCGTCTGAATATCTGTGGTTTTCCATCCATTCATCTTTACCCATAAAGCTGTGTATTATGCAAAGCAATTGCTACTGTTAGTCTGCACTGAGCAAATGGGTATCATGGAATTGCAGCATGA
Source organism: Protopterus annectens (assembly GCF_019279795.1). Classification (NCBI taxonomy): domain Eukaryota; kingdom Metazoa; phylum Chordata; order Ceratodontiformes; family Protopteridae; genus Protopterus; species Protopterus annectens. The sequence continues at coordinate 1,212,649,641 of NC_056731.1, forward strand.
ATTACAGTATGTGCAAAGCAGTAACCTGTTCTATTTTCATTGTGTTGTACAGATGAAAATCATATAATAACTTACTGTTACTTTAATATGTAATGTGCACTGATTCTATCAAAATGCTTCAATACCAAAACATATTAAGGCAAACCAGTAAAGTTAAATATATTCATCATCCTAGCTGATTGATAATTATAAGAAGTAATAAACAAATGAACACACATACAAAATAAATAAATAAATAAACAAGATGCTTATGTTTTTAGATATGCTGTGCTATTATGTGACAATTAGCCCCATGTTGACAGAACCATAACATACAATGCAACTAAGATGAACGCTATACTTTTGCAATCTTTGTGTGCAAAAAAAAAAGAATTACAAGGCTTCTATGGTAGTGCAAAACTCCAATACATGTATGAAGTACTAATACAACTATTTTACACCTACTTTTAATATTTTATTGTATTACTTTCGTACTATTAATAACAGATGTCATTGTGTACCCCATATGCAGAAATATATTTTCCTATACATAAAAGTATACAAAAATAAATAATAATATATATTAGATAACTACCACTCTGTCCATTTTCTCTGCAGTGATGGTGCTGCGGTAGCGTTGTCGTCTCACAGTAAGATGTTGTCCTGTTCGATTCTCAGCTAGAGCGTCTTCTGTAGGGAGACATGCGTGAATGGGCGTACCTTCGGTGAAGGTTGTGCGTCAGGGCCGGCAACTCAGCACGTAAAAATCTACTACCAATCATTAGCAGACCGGAGTTCTGCTGTGGCGACCCCTAACCGGCAAAAGCCAAAAGACACAACAACAACCACTCTGTCCGTTTCCAATAGATTTATTTTGTACCCTTAATTTCTTTACATTGTATTTACACATATATTTAAAAATGTTTTATAAGGAAATGGCTTTCAAATGAGGTCTGTTCTGAAGCAGCATTTGTAAAATCTAAATAAGATGAACACTACTTATCCGCTGCACAACCTTTGTGCTGTTCTTCCCTGTAGCATGGCAATTCGGCTTTCTTATGCAGTTCATTGCATACTATGCCAGTGCTGTCCTGTTCCTAATATGTATTAGATTAGCTTTGGGCTTCATCATGTTACCTGCTTCATGGTATTTTAGCTCTGCACATACATGCAATGATTGCCTATTATTCTCAGCCCCGATTTCACTTTTTTTCCTGAGGATTGTTTTTATTGATTTGATTTATCTGTTTATTTATTTATCTATTTTAAATAAAATAAAAAAATCCACCAAAATAGCAATTCTAGAGACTTATATTGTTTCTATGGAGAATATTTTAAACAATATTGAAGAATATTCCATGGCTACAGCGGGGGATTTCAAACTTGTTACAATAGCATTTGTACTCTATTATTATATGAATTTGTGAATGATGCGACTACTGATGCAAGTTTGGATAACTTTTTGAGATTAGAAAATACTGTTTGCACTGTTTGGAATTCCTAAAGTAAAGAACGACCCAATTAATCTGCTCTTAGGGCAGTATAGTATCATTCCCGAATTACATTACTGAGGGTATTTCATTATTTTCAGATTTTATATTGAACACCCTTGTACAAAAGCTGCCCTCTTACATCAGAGATTCATGGGACTTTTTAGACAAATTTCATTTGTTTAATACTAATTATGTTTTCAACAGCCAAAAAATGTTCTTATCACTGTTGACATCAGTTCACTATTTACCAGTACACCACATGATACTGGAGTACAATATGTATGTTTTTATTTAAACAAGTTCACTGATATTTCAAATGGGTATATTAAATTTATTGTACCTTGTTAGAGACACTGTTGGAAAGTAATTATTTAATTTTTAATAAGAATATTTATAGGCAAGTCTAGGGAGTTGCTATGGGGTCAGCAGTGGAACCAGCCTTTGCAAATCTTGTTTTAGGCTGGTGGAAACACAAAGTATTTACTCCATTAATAACAGCTTGCAAACTACAATAGATTTGTGGACAATTTATTTATGGTCATCGAAGTTAATACTGAAAATGGTGTCTCTTGAGTACAATCTTTAAATGAGAAATCAAGTTTTTTAAATTTTACTTTAGGTGATTTTGGCTATCGAGTTAATTTTTTAGGTGTGTATTTTAGCAAGAACCATTTGGGCAATAGGTTTGAAAGTACTATAAAAAAAAGTGTACCTTTAGTGACAATTACTTACATTATAACAGCTACCACACCCCTTCATTAAAAACAACATACCCAGAGGCCACTATATTAGAGTTCTATAAAGACCACTGATAACAAGAAATATGAGGAAGAGATGGAATTTATTACATCCCTATTTGTTCATAGAGGCTACAAATTAGAGAAGTTACAAAAAGTAGCGCATTAAATTAGATCTAACAGACAGTGATTTTTCCTCCTATTTTAGTTAAACCGTTTGTAAAAAAAGTTTGATTTTGAAGAAGACAATTTTAACAAAGCCCCTGTGTGTTGCTTAGACATGTCCATTGATGATCGTAGCATATGTTCTCTGATTTTGGACAACTGGAAAATTCTGGAAGGGAATTTGGATCTGATTAACACAATAGGAAACTCTCCCAAAGTTCTTTATAAGAACATTTGTTACTTTAAGACCATGTTGCAAAGAGACACAACAAAGTTACCAGTTATAGGATTCACTTCAAATAAAGAGAAAGGGATGTATAAATGTGGAGGGTGTCAAGTTTGTAGATTTATCTTAGATGGACCATATATCTGTCTGGAACATATTAAACAAATTATCAAGGTTCAAGGTACTTTTAATTATAAGTCTAAGGGAGTAGTGCATATATGTCTTTCTTTTGGATGCAGTGCATTTTACATAGGAATAACCACAAGATGTTTAGAAAAAAAATTAAAGAACATCTTTATTCTATTAAGACTAAGAATGACAAGAATGCACTTTTGTCATGATTATAAAAAAAAATTCCTATTTTCCATCCTACAACAGGTTCCTATAGATTTAAGAGGGGGTGATTTTAAGAACAAAATAGAAAAGAGAGAGAGATAGAGACAGACTGTGACAAATAAGACTAGGGGCTGAGAAATCCCTGGGTTTAAATGAAATGATTAATGTTGTTGTTGTGCCTTTCGGCTTTTCCTGGTTAGGGGTCGCCACAGCAGAACTCCGGTCCGTTAATGCTTGGCAGTAGATTTTTTATGTGCCGAGTTGCCAGCTCTGATGCACACCCTTTAACGAAGGTACGCCCATTCACGCACGTCTCCACACAGAATTAGCTCTAGCTGAGAATCGAACAGGACAGCGTCATACTGTGAGGCGACAACGCTACCGCAGCACCACCACAGCAGTTAAATGAAATTATTAATATAAAATGTTTTTTAAAAGATAAAAGGTTGAAAATATGTAAACAAATATAATAATGAATTTTATGTGTTTATGTTATATTTGTTTTATTGTTTTAAAGAAAGTTTTTTTTTATGTCATTAGATAATTAACTGGTTAATTGATTTACCAGCAATTGGTTGATTTGAGTATGCAATGCAGTTTTTTTTTTTCCACTGGGAGTGAATTATTCTGATGAAGTCTTTCTTGGAGGAAAGTGAAAATAAATGTTTTGTATGCTAATTATTTGTCTCTGGAAGTGCTATTTTGGTGGATTTTTTAATTTTATTTCCTTTGTGTGACCACCATCGGTTTAGGTTGTTATCTTATATATATGTATATATATGTGTTTGTTTGTATTTATTTATTGGTATAATTTTTTACTATTTCTTTCCCATCAGACTTAGGTTCATAGATGAATATGAGGCTAACTGACCTAAAGGGACATTTTAAGCCCAGCCAATAACCTGGGGTCAGAATCAAACCCTGCACCTTGTTTCTATGAGGCAACGACCTTAAGCATCATGCCAAACCCACCCTTTTCTTCATGGTTCCTAAGTTCCACTTCTGTGCAATCTATGCAATCAGTAGTTAATGGGAACTATTGATCCAGCTTCATTGCATTTCATGCTCCACTTAGCCTCAATACTTCTGTCCCCTTCTCTAGCACCACACTCTCTCTGAATAAAGTTACTTTCATCTATTATTATATAATGGGTATACCTAAACATTTCTGTTTGGCTTGTTACATTCATACCTCTCAACCTATTAGAGCACATATTTGTACAAAGTCATAAATAAAATTGTGACAAAGGCCCAAAAATAGGGACAATTTTTAAATATTGTTGTTACAAATGTAGAAAGTTGATGGAATAACAGGTTTTGCATTAGCATGAATTTTCTGAAGGGTATGAAGTCTGAAACTCAAATGTCTGTCATTATTTTCTAACTTTAGTCTTTAATGATTTACCACTAATTTGCCAGAAAACCACAATTTTGTGAAAAATGGACCAAAAATATGAGACAAAAATCTGGACATTCTATGAAAATCTGTACAGTTAAGAGGTATAGTCACATTCCATAAGAATAATTATACAGGTTTAATGTTTATAACAAAGAAAAGAAATAAGGAACTGAATGTAAATGAAAACAAAGACTGAATTCTGTGAATGCATTTTTTATCTGCCAACCCAGCAGTACAGTTAAATGTAAGAAAATGAAATTGTGAATCATACATATACTATGCTGGTAGATGTAAATACTTATCCTGGTTGTTGGCTATGTCTGGTGTTTTTGTTTTGCATTTTTTGCATTTACATGTGCGGGCATACTTCTTTATTTCTAGTCATGCATATAGCTTTAATGAAGCAGAAAGGAGAATGCAGAGATTTAGGTTTACCTTTCTCTTCTAATTTTCTGTCTCCATTATTGCTTTGTGTTTATTTTTTATAATGAACCTCGATGGTCTAAAAGTCTCATGTAATGAACTTCATTACCTTTCAAAGTCACATAGCAAACATAATGGCACATTGTAGTCTTGTCTCTTCAAAGTAAACTATATTTACAGAGAATTATCTGTTACAACAGACACTGACCATGATCTGTTTTTGTGCTGAGTCACACAAACTATGTGCTTCTTTGCATTTGGGTCAAACTTCAAAAAAAGCTGCTATGCAAATAAACCCAAATATCATAGGGGCCATAAACAGACTAGGGTGAGATTAAAACACTTCCACTGCTATTGTTTTCAGTAAACTGCATGGCCATACATATCAAATGACACTTCTTATATATCACACGTGGTCTGCAAAGCTGCCGCAGTGGACATTTACTTTGGCGGATGTATTCATCTGAACCTGATGGCTTCACTGTGTTCTCAGAGAAGGTGAGTTAATTTGGCTAATACTACAATAATGATACCCTTAATATATTCCTGTGTTTCTGTTATTTCTAAATCCATTCATTAACCCACAATCTTAAAAAAATGGCAGATGAAGAATGTTTTATCAATGTATCAGACAGCAAGTTATTGTCCTAGGCACACGATTCTAGAGAGAACGTGTCAGTTTGATGAAGGTAGTTTCGGCAATCACAAAAAGAATGACTACTGTTTGCCAAACTACTTTTGTCAACAGAGGAGTTTGCCTTTTTCACTACTGTTGTGGGACTTTGGAGATGGTTTATACATGTCTGGGGAGTATGGAGGGTTTTAGGAGGTGTTCCTGATATGAGGGGTGCAGGGAGACTTGCCACCTTACAAAAAAAAAATGTGTTCTAGTATTCACTGAAGGTAGTTTAGTTGAATGGTTTTCTATCAAACATTTTTTAGTTGTTTCCATTTGCTGAAATTACCTTTGTCTACTCAACACAGATCCATTCTAGAGGCATAGGTATGATCATATACCATCACACAGTCTTCTCATGTATATGAATCATATGTCATTTTAACTATGTGTAAGTACGGATCCCATTCAGAAGACTGACTGAACAGAAAATCAAATTTTGTGTGGTCGAGATCATATAATTGACCTTCCAAAATGTCAAAGCTTTTGAATGGAGATCATGGTACACAGGGTAATGGGGAATTTCCTCTTTTCACCACTGTAGTGCAATCTTGGGGTTGGTATATAGAAATATGCAGGGGGTGCAAGGGGGCTTGCCTCCTGCAAAAATACAGATTTTTTCTGTTTTCTGTACTTCGACTTTTTGGAAAGTCAGTCATTTGGTCTTGACCATATGAAGTTCAGCTTTCTGTTGTGTCAATCTTCTGAATGGGATTCGTAAGTACAAATGTATGTGTCTATGTTTATACATGTGTGTGCTTCTATGATCTTTCTAATATGGCTGTCCCAGCAGCCTCTTTTTTAGATTTTGATGTGTTCTAGCCTATCTTCCTTAGGAAATATTGCATAACTGATACATACAAAGAGGCAGATACAGATCAGAGAATACTTTGCTTTACATTTCTTTCAGTGAGTTTTGTGAAGAAATAACCCATACAGTAAAAAGTTTCATTTTTTGGCACTGCATTGTGTGAGAGCACACTCAGTGCTGGCCTTTGTGAAACCACCTACCAAGACAGTACCATAGCTTGCTGTGATACTAGTAACAAGCATCAGTAGTCTAGCCTTTAATATTAAGTGTCACTCTCTAAATAAAACATCAGATGAACTCCAGTGCTGTGTCTGCAACCTATTAGTGAATGAATTTTAATGTTGCAGAGGGATTATATTTTTTCAAATTGTAATACATTATATCAGTAATATAACTGAAATATATTCTAAAAGCCCAGCTGTCGGTTCCATGTTACATGCTACTGTGCTCTGAACACTTCTTAGTACTAAATTCCATCAATAAATTGCAACATATTGGTTACTGCTATAGTAAACTTTAAGCATATCCATTCTGAATACTGTGGCCAGAACAGCATATTCTAAACATGTCCCTAAACCATGATACATTTTAGATGAGGCAGGGAAATTCAGAGTGTGCGACACTCATTATTATTTGTTCCAAAAACATAAATAATAGTGCAACTTATAGATACAGATAGCAAAGTTATCCAAAGTGGGAGAAACATGGAAATAATAAGGTACAATAATTGATAGTACAATGAATTTAACAGAAAAACAAAAGGAAACAAAATTCAAAAGAATAAATCAACATTAGGGAATATTTACAACAAATTTATAACCACACTGATTTCAAGTTTACAAATATCTTTTTAATCGTATTCAATCTCAATGCTTTAACAGAATGAATGGTAGAAAGTCTTTTCAGGTTTAACCAGTTGGCCAGATATATGTTAAGGGTCTACTTTGTTTTGTTGAATCTCATTTCACTGAATTTCATTTCACCCCGACCACTTTGCTGAAAAGTCAAATTACTGAAAACTCATTTCACTGAATCTCATTTCACTGAACTGCAGTTAGTATATATGGCACTGTGTAGAGTAATGTAAGGCAAGTAAAAGGTATATGCCTTTTTCCCCCACGGTAGTGCGATCCTGGAGTTAGTATATATAGTTAGGGTAGGTGTGGATGGGGCCACAGCATAGCCCCCCACTTAGTTTGAGTACATATTGTCTTCTGGAGAGGGTTAGTCATTGATGTTGCAACTATGCATGTCTATTGTTTAAAATGTATTGTTTTGAAATTTTTGGTAAAATATAATATAAAACAAACAAGGTGGGGGGCTGTGCTCCCCACACACACACACCCAACTGCATATACTAACACCAGTAAATAATAATTAACACAAATGTTAATGCCTCACTGAGCAGTCTGGTTAATTGGTGTTGGATACCAACAGGTTGTCACCAGTCAGCCACAAATACATTCTTTTCAATTAATAAATAAATAAAAGAATATAGGCTTTTTAAAAGTGAATAAAGAAAAATGCAATGAGCGAAGCAGCACATTCAATGGCTAAATACACAAGGATATTGAATCATACATAGAAACAGAAATAATCTCTTCAAATAAACAGAATACAATAAAGAAACATCTGTTTATGGCTGGATTCCTTTTATAGCTTATTCTGAACTACAAGGACACCTAAATATTATGATAAACAGCCTGGATTTTCAGCCAGAGACACAAATACTAAGAAACAAGCCACAGGCTGCAGGGAAGTAATCCTTTTTCTTCTGTTTGCTCTTTCCTTCTCATCTATTTAGCTTACATGTCATACATACAGATCCCACAGATGCAGTTAAGCGGGACTTGTTTTTTTTTTTTTTTATTTGTTTGTTTGTTTGTTTTCCCTAAAGTGTCCTACCTATCTCCTAAAAGAATTTACTAAATGATTTTACAGTCTGTTAGGTTCCTGGGCCAGGGAAGCATCACAGGTTCTATAACTACAGAGTAGCTCAATTACAGTTTGCTTCACCTATAACTCATTTTACACGCAAGTATAATTGTTGTAGGCATTACATGTGAGTAATGTGATAGTGGTTATGCTAGCTGTGTAAGATAATGCACCATCCCTAATTGTACATGAAGACTGCAGACATATATGCATGTGGATCAAGCAATGCAGCCACCATCAAAATGTACAGTGAATGTTTGTAAAAAAACACAGACATAACTACAGGGTGTAAAAATACCTGGTGTGACACAAAAAGGACTGCTGTCAGAATGTAGACTGAACATTAGTCAGAACACTAGAATCACTAAAGGATATAACTACACTGTCAACACACAGATGGACCTCCAACAGAATTGACGGGGAATTTTCAGCAGAACAAAGGCAATACTACAGGGTTTAAAATGCTTGGAATAATGAAACAGGACCACCATTAGACTGTACAGCAAACTTTTGGCAGGACATGGACATTGCTACAGAATACAACTGTCCCTGGCATCATGCAGTCAGGCTACCATCGGAATGTCCTATGTCTGTGTGACCACTCTGTGACACTTTCATGAATATAATGTGGCCTGGCATACAGCTACTGTGCGCTCCGCCAAGGCAATCTGCTGAGTGTTACATAAATATACCTTTTGTATGAACTTCTTGTTGACATCACCAACAGCTTGGACAAGGGTTGATATAAAAGTATAAACATGTAGTTTAGAGGAATACTAACTGCATGTCCATTTCAAGCACTGCTCCTTCTCATAGAAAAGACACCTATCTGCCGCTCTGCTCCCTTCAGTGCTGTAGCAGAAATAATCTGTACCCTTCTGTGCTGCAGCAGAAATAATCTTTCTCCTTCAGTGCTGAAGCAGAAATAATTTGTCAGCACCCACATATTGCAGGTGTCTGTTTCTGCAATGCTGCCTCCTCTCTACCACTATAAGTCTTTGTAAACATTCTCTGTCTCCTGGATCAGACAGACCATTTTTGCTGCCTCTGTTTCTTATTCCTGGGTATGCTAGAATCAGCTATTAGACCCCAACCTATTCTTTCCCGTATATCAGCCCATGGATTTCATTCAGGCAATGGTGGATTGTCTAAGAACACATCTTCACAGATAGTCTTGTCTTCCTCTTCCAGATGTTGGTGCCTGATGTCAACATATGATGTTTGTTAAGAGGGCTAAGGCTACAAACTATTAATGAGGTTCATCCCGTAGTCCTGGGTTTTACTCCATCCATTTACATTTTCAAAACGTGTGAGTCTGAGCAAGTCACCACTTACTGTCACCAGACAGTGCTCTCAGGTCACTCCTGAAAAGGGTCACATGATGTCCATTGGGCTTACCTGGCTAACAAATAAATAAAATAAAATAAAAATATATATATATTTGAGACAATAATGGTAGATGTGAAGCAATGTGTTGATGAGGGAATGTCAATACAGGACTTGCCAAAAATATTGTCTATTGTGTTCTGTATACTGTGACTCTGTGTGTGCACATGTGTGTGTCTGTGTGTGTGTGTGTGTGTGTGTGTGTGTGTGTGTGTGTGTGTGTGTGTGTGTGTGTGTGTGTGTGCGCGCACACTCCTCTCCCATTTTCAGTCATTGCACTACCTGATGACCTCGTGACAGTCTATGATATCTTTTAGTTCCTGAACAGTATCATTATAACTGTGCACCACCATTTAAAAGTTGAGTTAATGGTGATCTTTTTCAAGCAGGTACAATTCATTAAACTAACAGTAGCACTGACTAATCACGCATGCATGTGCATTGGACTCTGTCATTGGTATATTGGTGAGACATCAATCAACAGTATCATTTGCTGGATTAGTTTGGCATTGCTGCATTTATATGGGAATTTTCTTGAATCAGTAAGTCATTCATTTTAATGCATATGCAGTTGCTTTATTACTATGTACTGTAATCTAGTATTTTTTGGAAATGTGTTTGGTGTTGTAAAGATTAAGCAATGTTGTTCAGCCTGAGGTACTCTACTTAAGATACTGTGTCGCTGTACACACATATTTTATACAACACTTGTGGCTACATACAACATGAGAATTTATGAAATAGCATCCATGCCAGTTCACATACTTAGGTATACCATCAGTGGCAGGTTTAGAGATTGCAATATGTGTGACATCCACTGTGCCAGGTATCCCTGGCAGGTAGCAGACTGTGTAAAATCCATAAATCACCAGTATATGTTCTCCTTGTAGAAACAATAACTGAATATACATCTCTGCATGGGATGTTAGAAAATCAAGAAATTACTGTAGGATCAAGCCAGATGACTCTTGCAAGTCCTCAGTAATATCTCTACATGTCCTATTGAAAGGTTCCATGGAAGGAATAGACACTGCCCTTATTATTCAAGTCTACAAGAGTACTAACTGTCCCCTTGTAACCATACCTCTCTGCCTCTCAGCAAAGAAATCTAGACAAAGACAAAAACAATGGAGAACAAAGGCCCGGAAATAAGGACTGATTTTAAATATTGCTCTTATAAACTTAGAACATTTCTAGAATTAAAAGGATTTGTGTTAGCATGCATTTCCTGAAGGATATGAAGTCTGAAACTTAAATGTATGTCATTATTTAGTGACTTCAATTTTCAATGATTTGCTGGAAAAACACAAATTTTATGAGGAACAAACCAAAAATATGAGGCAAAAATCTGGACAGTTGAGAGGTATGCTAGTAACATGTGCCTCCATGTAGCACGGAGGGCTTCTGGTGCCATAGTGGGTGAGACCACTGTACAAGCGCATATGATGACATCCCAGTGTTACTGCTTCATACAATGATACCTATGACTTTGTCAGTATACTGTAAAGTGGTGCCTATTGGAATATATTTTTTTAAAAATACCATGAAACATAATACAGTGGTCCTACATATTGTTACTTGCATAGGGGCTGATAATGCTGAACCTGTCTTTCTATGTATGAGCTGGGCAGACTGCATCTTATGGCCATAGAAATTGAGCAGGGCATCATGCAGCTCATATCACGGGGGAGGAATGTGACAGTTCATCATCATAACTGATCCACTTGTCACTACTGTTCAGATCTTGCATTACCTTGACCAGCATTTTCCCACTGTGTCTCCTCGCTGTAGAGGCAGCAAGATATTCACCACCCTGAACCTGGTGGAGAGGTACCCCACGTAAAGAGGAGGAGCTGAGAATGTCATAGCCAAACAGTCATGACCTCCAAGCATCAACATCTGAAGCAGGAACAAGCACCAGCCAACTGGACAGTCCTTTGGAAGAGTTTGTTGAGAGCTTTGAACAAGGTGCTGCCAGTGACTCTTAAGTGTATGCACTTCTACTAGAGTGCATTATCTGTGTATCCATGTTTGGACCAAAAGCAACTAACCAGGCTGTGTGTAGCCAGGGTGAGGGGCTAGCTGAGCAAGGTGCAGCTGAGCATCCTTCATGCATACAAACCTCCAAAATGATACCTAGTGAGGTACCAAGTAGCACCACACTCACTGTCCACCCATCTATTAAAGCATTTGAAATGTTTCTATGCTGTTTATTTTTTGTTGTTTGTTAGTACAACTAGACTTATTTTAATCAGCGCACACACACACACACACACATATATATATATATATAATATATATAATATATATATATATATATATATATATATATATATATATATATATATATATATATATATATATATATATATATATATATATATATATATATAATATATATAATATATATATATATATATATATATATATATATAATATGTGTTATTTTTTCATAACTTTAATGTAAACATTTTCTTGCTTCAGTTTCATCTGTTTTATAAAGTGTTTTGTGATAAAGTACTGCAATAAAATTTAAGTTGATTAGACAGAGACATCCATGTCTGTATCTTTTTCATAATCTGAAATAAAATAAAAATAAATAAATAAAAATAAAATCTGAATGCCTACATATATAATGCTATGGTGCATGTGAGAGATACAGTACTGCTATGTTTCACCTACATAGTTGTACTTCATAACCTATATCTCCCCCTCCCCTGAGGCATAGCTTTTACCCTCTTAGCACAAAAAATGTGGACAAAGTCAAAAATAATGGGGGGACAGAGCCCCCAAAACAGGGAGAGATTTTAAATATTGTTTGTATAAACTTAGAAAGTTGCTGGAGTACAAGGTTTTGTGTTACCGTGCATTTTCCGAAGGATACAAAGTCTGCGATTCAAATGCTTGCCATTATTTACTGACTTCAGTCCTTACTGATGAGGGACGGACCAAATATATGAGACAAAAATCTGGGCATTCTTCAAAAATCTGGACAGTTCAGAGGTATGTCCTGAGGTCCCTGTGTCACACATTATAGCCAGTGACAATCTTTAGATGGCTGGTGTCCCTCTATGCTTTGGGCCATCATATATGTGTGCACCCTCACCTCTAGTTTGTTCTTATTTGTGTTACCGTTGCACATAGCACTGACTACACCACAAGCTGTCATATGAAGGAAATGTATAGTTCACCAGTCATTCCTGTGTCTCCTGGTTATCTGTGTCACTAGCAGGTTCATGGGTTCATAGGAACGTTCTAGACTAGCTGCCTCTGTAGGCCATTTTAATCCTAGACAACTTCCCTTTCAAAAGTGAAAATCAAATCCTGTACCTTTGCTTGTGAGGTAAACACCTTAACCATTATGTCAATCCCAACCACTTTTTACCAAAGGATAGAACAGTCACACACATAAACCATTCAGTGAATGTTACAAGAAAGACCCAGCCAAGCTAGAGTCTTCACTGTATAAAGCCTTAAACCTCCTATAATGGAAGCCCATGGGATATAAGTAAATAACCCTTTAAGACGTATTAGTGTTTCATCTAGATGGCTTCTGAATGCTCATAGAGTTTTACGTATGTTTTTATGAGTACATTCAAGCCATTAAAGCCAGACTCCACTAGCAGTAGGCATGCATACTTTGGACTTTTTTTTTTTTTTTACATATTCAGTAAAGCATAACTGAATTGTTTGATAAAGGTATATTCCAGGTATTCTCCAGGTAACCTAGATAGCTCAGGACTGGGTATTACATTTTGAGCATTTTTTTCTTATGTGTTATTTTCAGTACTGCAGGTCTCACTCTTCCCATTATATATAGCTGGGACATGTAAGTAGCATGCACATTATGGCGCACAAATATACAGCTCATTTACAGCAGCCATTGGTGTATGTGCACTTAACCTATTAATTGCAGTGCTCCATGCTCAATATCCTCTCACCTGATCAGCCTCCTTACACAGTTCAGTTTGGTTATTTATTTATTTATTTATTTCATATTTGTTAACCAAGTTAGTCCAACTGAGCACAGGCCCATTTTCAGTGGAGACCTGAGGAGAAAAGCTCCAAGAAAGATAATTGCAATTTTGCAGTAATAGGTTTCACAAAGTAACAAAAATATTTTTACAATATTTATATATAGAAAAGAAACATAATAATAAACAAGTAATAGTAATGATGTAAGCATAGTACTTTCCATACAGATTATATATAGAATGATGCACTCTAAACTAAGGATTGTCAAATCACATTTCTATATTCTTTCTGTGCAATGTCTGTCTCTGAATCCTGGTCTCTAACGATGTGTCACTCATCTGATTCTTGATGTGTACTAGGCTAGCCATATTGTTACATACCACAAAAATGTCTTTATTATCATAATACCATTTTGTCTAGAGTGAACACTTTAATTCTATTCAGTGAAGTAGTAAGTTTTCTAAGCTGTAAAGACACTATCCTTCTAGCACAGCAAGTATGTTTTGATATGGATTTTTTTCTGTATCTGTGCCAGCTAAATATTTCAATGTAAACTCACCTAAGTGTTATTGCTTTCAAGATAATATGGCAACATGCTGGTCATAAACTATGCTGCCTTGCAACACTTGGTGATGCCCAAACAATTAAACAATTAGTGTATTAGTCTTTCATTTCAATCATTTAACAGGATTGTTCAACATCAAAAAAATGACTGAGTTTTACACATTTGTAAATATTCACAAGTATTACCTACCCCAACAACCATTTTGTTTGTCATTTTTAGCTAGGGGTCCTCCAGGATGATATTATTGCTTACCTCCATAGTAGTCAACAATACAGTATAATAAAGCATTAACTTTAACTTAAGGGTGACACAGTGGCAAAGCTAATAGGGTTGTTGCTTCACAGCAAGAGTCTGCATGTCCTCTCTGTGTTTGTGTGGGTTTCCTATGGGTGATCCATTTTCCTCCCACATTCCAAAGACATGCAGTAGGTGGACTGGACACTCTAAATTGGTCATAGGTGGTGTGAGTGTGTAGTATAGAAGAATAGCAGTAGCAAGGCTGGCCACCCGGTGGTGTGAACCCTAGCTCTAGGTGATTGTCACTGCTGAAGTGACACCCCAACTCCATGTGCACAAATGGGAAAAGGAGTTGTAGATGGATGGATTTTGTAAAAACACCTTCTTCTTCTTTCGGCTTTTCCCGGTTAGGGGTCACCACAGCATATCACCTGTCTGCTCATGATTGGCAGTGGAGTTTTACAGTGTCGAGTTGCCAGCCCAGCGCCCAGCCTTCCACAGAAGGCACACACTCATGCCTAGGGCCAATTTAGACTGTCCAATCCACCTACAGCATGTCTTTGGGATGAAACCCACGCGACCACAGGGAGGACATGCAGACTCCGCACAGAAGGCACCCCAGCCGAGGATTGAACCAGAGGACCTCTTGCTGTGAGGTGGGAATGTTAACCGCTGCACCACCGCGGCAGCCCGATTTTGTAAAAACACCTGCATACAGTAATTTGTTTATGCCTTGCCCACCCCCTCCATTTTATATGTCCTGCAACCTTTAATACCTCACAACCCTATCTTCAGGAACCTGTAAACACATATCTGAAATCTTTCTTGCACCAGAATTTATACTCCCCCTTAAATTCTCTAATCTGGTCTTGCAAACTCATTCTGACATTTCTAACTCTTCTTTACTATCTGTCCAGATTATCCTCCTCTCTAACCTATGAACCATATCCCCTGAACCTAACCACCCTATCTCCCCTCCTCTCTTCTACTACATTTTATGAGTAGTCTTACATACCCATTCACTCT
The DNA here is from genome assembly GCF_019279795.1 of Protopterus annectens. Lineage (NCBI taxonomy): Eukaryota > Metazoa > Chordata > Ceratodontiformes > Protopteridae > Protopterus > Protopterus annectens. The sequence continues at coordinate 1,212,665,010 of NC_056731.1, forward strand.
ACAGTCCCTTATATCCTTCTGTGTAAACTGACAATGGAGCTGTTGACAGACATTATGCATCTTTATCTTATTCTGAAATTCTACTAGACCATTTGTTTTTCTCATCAGCAGCCTACTTCACAGTATTGTTTTCTAAAAATATATACTGCTTCTTCTCTCTCTGGTCCTTCCTTCCCTCATTATGTGTCCATGCCACATAATTGTAGAGGTACTTTCCCACCTCTATCAGGATTATCTGTGTTTACATTATGGCTGCTATTATAAATATCTACATCTTATGCAATGAGATATGAAACCATAATTTCCTCTTGATTTCATTAGAAATCTTCTTCTTTCAGCTTTTCCTGGTTAGGGGTCGCCACAGCAGATCATCTGTCTGCTCATGATTGGCAGTGGAGATTTACAGTGTTGAGTTGCCAGCCTGGCACCCAACCTTCCACAGAAGGCACACACACACACCTAGGGCCAATTTAGAGTGTCCAATTCACCTACTGCATGTCTTTAGGATGTGGGAGGAAACCGGAGCACCCAGACGAAACCCACGCAACCACAGGGAGGACATGCAGACTCCGCACAGAAGGCACCCCAGCCGAGAATCAAACTAGACAACCTCTTGCTGTGAGGCAGCAACGCTAACCACTGCATCACTGTGGCCGCCCTTCTTGATTTCATTAGAAATATGGGTGGAAAAATATAACAAAATTATTAACCTCCGTGTTCATATATAGCTACAGTTGGAGTTTACTCCAACTGTAGATTGTGAATATCTACAATATGAGTTTAATCTTTTGATACTTGAATATGCTGTGATCACTAAAAGATTAGCTTATAAATATAATGCATATGGTAATATCGGATGGTGAATTCCTTTCTTGTTTTTATATGGTGCATAATGATATTCACTACAGCTACTAGTATAAGAGTTATGTCTTACAATTGCTGATATTTTTCTCACAGACCTCCATGAAAAATGGAATCTGCTTGATCAGATTACCCCCAGTTAATAAAAATAAACAAATAAATATATAAATAAAGAGCTTCCATATTTATGCAGGGATAGCAAAGTAGCCTTTCCCCAGGCTATTAAGATCATAGCCATGATGCTGCAGAAAGTTGATTACTAATGAGAGGGGTTAGTTTCTCTTCAAGGGAAATCCTGCCGTCTCATCTGATACTCTGAATTAATCCTGCCCAGTATATGGCACAAAGTCATCTAATTCAGTCCAGAAGTGTGACATTCAGGTCAATTTCCATCCCCTATTCTTCCTGCTGATAGACATGGAGTAGTTGTGTCTCACAGCAGTGCTCATTGTGCAAGTAACTTTATGACCTTCACAAGATTTATCATAACTGTGTGCAACGCTTTGCATGAATGATGACAAGTCCTGTCAAGTCCAGTTTTATTATTCATCTGCTTTGTTGGCAGTGCACCTGCTAGAATGAACCAAGATCTCTTGGTAATAAAGTAATGGACCAATCATTACTTAATACAGCAGAAAAGAAATGAAACAAGTAGCACAACATAACAAATTACTATAAATACCTAAAAATATATGACAGAAATTGCACAAGGGTGCCTTGGAGAAACACAAATGGATTTACCTTCTTGAAAACATATGCCAAGGACTGCGTGTTGGGAGCGTGGTAAATCAGGAATGGATTTAAATATCTGTTGTTGTGGTGAGTGGCCCACATAAGTATAATATATTACATCCTTTATTATCCTTTATTATTTATTTTCCGCAAAGACATAGGGCTGGATAAAGTAGCTGCCATAGACCCACAGCTAGATGGGTTAAACACATTTGGCATCCATTGAACAACCGCTTTAGGCTAGTAATTGTTTCCATAAAAGAAGATTCTTTAAAAATGATGCTGAAGTGATAGTGCCTCTAATAAAGCAATTGGCCCTACAGGCCACAATTTGTCTTATTCTTCTTTCAAGAGTCAAGGGTCCTGCAAGGGTCTCCCAATGTAATCATAACAAAATGCGATAACTCCATCTATCCATTCAGAAAAACTGACTCAAATGAAATCTCCAATATGCTAGAGCGAAAAAAAAAAAAATGATCAAACTTTATTAGTGCTTTAGTTCTGAGATTGAATATCTCAAATTGCCTTCCAGGGTTCACATTATAGAACATAAATTTGTAGGCTGGTCATAAAAAAGTATCAACACATACCTTATTCTTGCAGAATACCCAATTAAGTAAGACCCTTTCCACTTCTGGTTGTAGAAACAATCACCAAAAACAAAACATGTTTTCCAAAGTCAGGAATGCCAAGTAGAATGGCTATGGGGTGAAAGGGAGACTTGGAAAATCTCTACAAAACAAAGTTTAGCCTATTGTGTAACAACTACTTTCCTCAAGAAGTTAATGAAGTAGAACACCTCCCAGAAACAATTAAATGGTTGAAAGTTAAGTTACAGAATGTTCCCAAGGCAGATGTGCTGATAGAGTCAATGAACCATAAAAGAAGAGTAAGATTAATTCTGGTCTAGAAAAATGAACTGAGTACATCAGTACATCCAGTGGATCTAACAAAACAAAAGCTAAGCATTTTTTGTAATACCCATAAGGAAATAGTTTCCATTTTGATACAATAACCTTCATAGTACTAGGTGTTCTAGTTCCTTGTAGAATTCTTACCATTTCTTTTGAAAAAAGTTGCCTAAAAAGATACAGAGCATCAATAATCAGAATGTAAAGGGTATGGTGCAGGACCTTTTCTCCTTGTTGACTCAACAGCTTCTTCCCAAGAGGCAAGATAGATATTTGTTAAACATATAATTGAAGAGGGCCCAAGATTGCCTTGGCCCTTACAGCTATTAGAATTAAATCAGCTTTCCTTCCATCCCTTGTCATTGCCAAGAGCCTTAGGTAACATGAAACGCATCACAAAGATGCCTTGACTTTAGCCTAAATAGAACATCCTAGCCCCTTGTCCAAAACTCTTGCATCAAGAAATTTCTATGCAAATAGATCTCCCTTGAAGACCCACCAAATTTAGGAAATAACTCTGAAGATCTTAGAACCCAGGTGAGATCTATGGTCCATTTCCTTGGGTTTGCTGTAAGAGTTCTCCTTACAGTCTACTAAAATGCATGGGTGAACTGCCAATAACTTTATTCTCAGCATTAACAGCTGGTACCATAGAGCAATTGGCATCCTGTACAGTAAGTAAGAGCAAGTGTCTCCTTAATTTTTCACATACCACACTACAGTAACATTGTCTGGTATGAAAGCCATAACACAGTGAATGACAACTAACTATGAAATTCTTGTTTGTCCATAGTCAGCTGTGAAAGCTGCCAATACTCCACAGATTACTGCATCCCTTTGCTTAAGGTGGAGCAATGTCATAATTGATTGTAAATAAAGGATGTCTTCTCTTGCATGGTGAGTGAGGAGGTAAAGTTCTCATAGGAACAAGTATAATTTCTATTTCACTGTGACTAAATGGAAATGTCATCTTGGACAGTCCACCTCATACCTTCTGTGATGAAAGGGGGTACTGCCAGCACATCTAGCTGGAATTTTGTAAATAATTATATGTCATTTGTGAATGTTAAACTGATTTACACAAGATGCTTGTGTTACAAATGTATTAGAACTGTATGTCATACAAGATGCTGGTGTTACACATGCATTAGAACTGTATGTCATGTGTATATCAAACTGATTTGCACAGACATTTGTGTTGAAAAGGTATTTGCAAAGTGCTTGTGTTTGAAATGTATCCACAGTGTACCTTACTGCAGAGAACAGAAATGTGCATGCACTATTGTAACTGTTTAAATGTATATGCTTTAACAGAGGAAACTGGGAGAAATTCTTGTTTGTCCATAGTCAGCTGTGAAAGCTGCCAATACTCCACAGATTACTGCATCCCTTTGCTTAAGGTGGAGCAATGTCATAATTGATTGTAAATAAAGGATGTCTTCTCTTGCATGGTGAGTGAGGAGGTAAAGTTCTCATAGGAACAAGTATAATTTCTATTTCACTGTGACTAAATGGAAATGTCATCTTGGACAGTCCACCTCATACCTTCTGTGATGAAAGGGGGTACTGCCAGCACATCTAGCTGGAATTTTGTAAATAATTATATGTCATTTGTGAATGTTAAACTGATTTACACAAGATGCTTGTGTTACAAATGTATTAGAACTGTATGTCATACAAGATGCTGGTGTTACACATGCATTAGAACTGTATGTCATGTGTATATCAAACTGATTTGCACAGACATTTGTGTTGAAAAGGTATTTGCAAAGTGCTTGTGTTTGAAATGTATCCACAGTGTGCCTTACTGCAGAGAACAGAAATGTGCATGCACTATTGTAACTGTTTAAATGTATATGCTTTAACAGAGGAAACTGGGAGACAGGAGATTAACCTCAGTCCAGCAAACTTTAGAAAAATATCTGAAATGTAATCACTTTATAGGCTAGGCCATAAAGATGCTATCTCACAGGTTTCAAGGCAGCCAGACACAAAGTTTGTACTAAGAAGCGTTCTGTATTGTCTTTGGGGTGAACTAATTATTACTCTGGAAGCATGGTGGTATGAAATTGTTTTATGACTTCCAGCACCTGCCACAGATCTGAGCAAAAGCCCTTGTGTGTGTATGTTTACAGGCAGGTGCTAAGTCCTACCATCTTCCAGCAATGGAGGTTTGCCTGGGAACTAGAAGTCAGATTCTGCAAGTTATCGCAGCAGTAACATTTTTGATGTTATTTTGAGAAGTATCTTAATGAGACAGAGCATTGTGTATTCTGTCTTGGGCCTGACAACAAGAAGAACCATTCACTACATCATCTGCTTTGGTCTATTAAGTAAGTTATTAGGGAATATTGATTCTGTTAGAGTCAGTCAGGAATATAGTGAAGTTTAGTTTAGATATTAATTTTCTTTATTTGTCTGAGCCTGTCCTTCAAAGTTATTTTAAATATTTCCCAAGATTTGAAGTCTGATGTCACTGTGAATTTATACTTAGTATATTCTTTTTCTTTATTATTAAATATATTTAAACCATTCATCATGGCTGATCTTTGTAGAGATATTTAAGTTTTGAGAGTACTTGCATATTTATTTGGTAACACTGTGTGGGCCACTCCTAATAGCCTTGCTCTTGGTCAAACTACCACTTGTATTAATGTTAATTTCAGTATATTGGGTACCCTTGTAAGGGCCTTAAAATAGCTAGTGAGGGGTTCTGGTGGCAGAAATAACTGCCTTATAGTCTGGGTAAAAGGGGGCATAGCTAATAAATCTGTGCCATCCTTTCCCAGGTGTGTGTGTATGTGCAAATCAAATCTCAAAGAGTGTGTGTGTGTCAACTACCTGGGCAGGGACATGAAATACTGGCAGGACAGAAAGAGTGTTGGAGTACTTGATCTTTAAAACTGACTAAGATTTCAGTGTTATAGCTGTGCCAGTGGAGAGTCTTATTGGGGATCTGGAGAAAGAGGGAAAAACCACCCCTGGACTGACTGTGTTCCCCATGTGCTCTTAAGGGAAATTGTACTTGATGCAGAGACATGCTTCTGGAAATACTGTGTGTGCACCTGTTATATTTCCAGTAAATGTCCCCCACAGGTGCCAGTGGTGAAGACCGAGGCTCCTTGATTACTGGCCCAGAGGTTGGAGGGTCATCACATATTGGTTGGCAGTGGTGGGATAGCCACATCACACTTTCTATCACTACTCATGCTTCAGGAGAAGAAGGGGAAGAATGAACAGAAAAGTCCAAAGATGTGAGTGTTTTGGATAGGCTGTGAGCAAGGGTAGATAGGGTACTGTTGTGCTCAATAGATACAGGTGGTAAAATGTCCCTAGCAGATCATGGATTTCCAAAGAGACAATAAATCCAGGCAGGCAGAAAGTGGCAGTTATGATGGGATACACTGGATTGGGATGGTAAGCCATGGAAAGTGGACAAAGCAGGACACCTGTGCTTCAGCTACAGTTTTAGTCAATTTATACATGCTAAGTGCAGATTCAGACATGAGTGTTATTGTGTGAGAGGTCAAAACATTTAACAGCATGTGCTTTAGGAATAAAAGGAAGTGACAAAGAAGTGGGATGCTTTTTCATAGTAGTCAGTAGCAAAAGGCAGGGGACCCAGCCTTACCAGACGCCATATAAAAATGACATTCAATCCCATGATTTTGTAGCTACCTAGATAATGCAGCAGGAGCAGTGGTTTTAGAGGAAAGACTTGCTGTGAGCTTTAACACTCCATTAATGACAAACTATAACTGGATGATATACCTAACTTAAAGTCAATAAAGAGACATAAGATAGTGCAGGTCAGGATAAGGAAGGAAATACAATCAGGTATGGTAGTAGAACCATTCAGAAAGCCACAAAATTCTGGTTCAAGGTATCATCAATAGGTTCATTGCCCAAAAATTAAAGAGGAGAATATAGAGTAATTCACCATTTATCATAGCCAAAAGTGGATTCAGTAAATGACCACATAAATGAGAAGGATGCATCTCTGCCCAATTTGTCATTTGATGATGCAGAAAGGTGAATATAAAATAAAGAGGCATTAATGGCTAAAGCAGAAAGTGAGTTAGCTTCAATACTCGTGTTCATCCACAGAGATGGTAAGAGTAAAAGGGTGCTGCTACATGGATAGATGCAAACTAACTGGGTACACCATGATGTGCATTGTTTAAAAAAAATACATTTCTTCACTATGCTACATCAGGCAGATGAAAATGGGTGGTATAGTATATTATGCAGATTTTTTTTTCTTTCTTGGTAGGGGAAAGCTAGACAAATGGAAACAGGCAGTTCAAGGTTTTAATTAAGCATGTGTACAGCTATGGGTCCCTTTGACCCTGGAGAAGTTTTAATGATCTACTGCATGCATTTTATTTTTAAGCACAGAAACAGATAGTGAAACTGTCATACGCCAGGTATCAAAGACACAGGTTAGAACATTGAATGATACAGTACATGGAATGCATATCTTTAAATATGTTAATGCCTATCTCAGAGAGATGCCTATCATGTTTTATATATTTGATACTAACCTCCACAAAGCTAGAAGCTCACAGGCAGCATATCTGTTGTATACTGAACATTCCTCCCAGAGTACAAGAAATTTAAAAAAATTGTGTATTTGAAGAACAGGAGAAATATACTTGTAGAAAAAAATCTGTGTATTTGAAAAACAGGAAAATATACTTGTAGAAGTGAAAATGTATTTGTTTTCAAGAATGAATGTGTCTGGAAATATGCTCCAATTAAAACTACTGAGAATGCTCTCATTACAAGGAGACTTAAAGGTAAACTAGAAACATTTGAATCAGAAGGTTGATACATTCCTTTTTGCAGGTGTAAACGCTGAGAAGCCTGAAAACAGGCAGAGTGCATCATTTCTGAATGTCACTGAAGAGGAAGCCTTAAAGGTTTTTAATTATTTTATTTTTCTTGGACAGGAGAAACCAAACTACCAGCAATTAGAGAGAAGTTCACAAGTTACTCTAAGCCTGAAAGAGTTTGCCATTTATTTACGTTTGTTCTTTACAGTGGTATAGGGTCCTAAAGATGTTATAGATGCTTATGTTACTGAGCTAAAAATCAAGCCAAAGACTGAATTTGGTAAGCTGCATATTTCAATGCAAAGGAACAGAAAAGTGTGTGGTATTAAAGAATGATCCCACAAGGTGGGCACTTTCAATAGAAACTAACATTGTACTATCAAAAGCACTATGTGAAGTGCTGATAAAATTATTAGCACGCAGTTAAAAAGAATAATTGAGGGAACTAGTGTCTATATAAGATAAAGCATGACTGAAATAAACTGGCAAACATTAAAAATAAACTGAGAATTGTATTATAACAATAATGGAGACAAGAAAGATTGTTGTTAAGTGCACAGAAAATACGGTGCAGGTGAAACTAAAATGCTTCGTCTATAAGCATGAGAGAAAGCAGTTTCCTGCTTTTAATCAATTTTGCATAATCTTTAGCAGAAAGAAATATTTTCAAAGATGTGTAAAATGAATAATAAGGATGTATGAAAGACCATATATATTGTTGAACAGAAACATGAGTAAAACTGTTTAGCATTACTAAAGTGAAAACTGTTATACAATAAAGTCTGAAAATGCGTAAACAGTTAGATAAGACTGCAGGGTTGGAAAACTGTGAAGAAATGCTAAAAATTAATAAACAATACAGTTTAACCTGAAGTAAGTACAAGGTGTATTTTTTTCAGAAGATACTGTTGAAGCAGTGAGGTTGAAAGGCTCCCAAATAAGAACTATGTGCACACTGTTAACACATTCAAGGTATTAGATATACCTAGGGCATAGAGACAGGCCAGGTATACAGCTTACGATATGCCTAGACAGACAGACAGGCCATGTCTACAGATCATGATATGCCTGGGGCAGAAAGAGATGGGCCAGCTATGCAGATTATGATATGCCTAAGGCAGAGAGACAGGCCAGTTATGCAGATCATGATATGCCTTGGGCAGAAAGAGACAGGCCAGATATGCAGATCATGATATGCCTAAGGCAGAGAGACAGGCTAGGTATGTAGTTCATGATATGCCTAAGGCAGGCAGACAGGCCAGGTATGCAGATCATGAAAGGTGGTGCCACAACTGACCCTGGGAACTATCGCCCTATAAGCTTCACTAGCTTGGTCTGCAAAGCCATGGAACGCATTATCATGGAGCTCATTAACAGGGACATTGGGAACCTCCAGACACTGGACCCCACCCAGTTCGGCTTTGTTAAAGGCAGATCTTGCCTCCTGAACTTGGTCGACTTCTTCGAAACAGTCACCAAGGCCATAGATGAAGGGAAGGTGGTCCACACAGCATATCTGGACCTCGCTAAGGCATTCAACACCATCCCATACTCAGGAATCATAGACAAACTCACCAGCTTAAATATCAACCCCCGTGTCACGAGATGGGTTGCCAATTGACTCTCAGACAGAACCTACACGGTAAGAGTGGCAGGCACCATGTCTGCCTCTAAACCAGTCACAAGCGGAGTCCCACAGGGCTCAGTCCTGGGACCCCTCCTATTCGGTATATATTTCTCCGAAGTACAGGCAAAGGCAGAGGGACTGTGGCTAACCAAGTTCGCAGATGACTGTAAATTGGGTGCAATAATTGACTCTCCAGCTGACACAGACATCCTGCAAAAGGGTCTCACAGAGACAGACACCTGGTGTCAAAGTCATGGCCTCAGGCTAAATGCCAAAAAATGCATAGTAATCCCATTTGGGAAAAACAAAGTACCTACAAACTATCACATAGATGGGAATCCACTAAGTATAGAAGAAGTAATTAGGGACCTGGGTACCCAAGTAGATAGCATGCTCTCTTTTGATAAACACCTAGCCAAAATGGTCAGGAAATCCTTCTATGTGGCACACCTGATCACAAAGGGTTTCTCATCCAGATCCAAGGAGGTGATTGTGCCACTTTACTCCTCACTCATTAGGCCCATAATAGAGTACAATGCCCCATTTGGGATGTACCTCACTAGACACCTGCAACAACTAGAAAGACCACAGAAATACCTCACTAAGAGGATTAAGGGCCTTAAACAATTACCCTATGAAGCATGACTAAAAAAGCTCCAGCTCTTCTCAGTCGCTTACCGTCTGCTCAGAGGTGACCTATGCCTGACCTATAGGGCCATGTCAGACCCTGAACTAATGGACATGCTTCACCTCAAAAAAACAAGATTCCTCAGAACCACTCGTTCTAGTGACTTGAACCTATGTACAAAAATAAACAGGACATGCTGGAGGGGATAGATTCCTGTCCCAGTGACTCGCCTCACTCTGGAAAAGAATCCCAGTCCATATTCGACAGAGCTCCTCTCTGACCCTCTTCAAGAGAAATCTTGATGAGTGGATGGGTAATCGTATGTTCTACCCTGGGATCACTTCAGGAGCCCTGTTGACAGAGGCCCAGGTTACTAATCTAATCGGGAGGCGAAAGCCATCACTCTGTGGCTAGGCTTATAAATGCCCATGGGCAGATAGCCTAGTACTTACCTATGAACCTATGACCCTATGATATGCCTGGGGCAGAAAGAGACGGGCCAGGTATGCAGATTATGATATGCCTAAGGCAGAGAGGCACATATTTCTTTTTTAACCTTGAAGTTCCAACTGTGCATGGCCACTTTTCAAGGAAGGCAATTTCATTCAATCTGCAAGTAAGTCTTCAGCATACAAGGAAACCATACAGAGACACTTGTAACACAATACAAAAATAAATCCAAACAATACAATATAGTCCATATGTGAAGAAAATAAGTGCACCTTATAGAAAGTTTAGAAGTTTCTTAGCGAGCATTAAGAGTGACTACAATAGATCCAAAACATTAAATAGAAAAGTAGTCTACTAGACAACTACAAAAAGCAGAGAGCAATCAAAGACAAAAAAGACAAATGGGTGGAAAAGAACACGAAAAAAAATGACAAAGAAGTGGGAAAAGAGTGAAAGGTTAAAGAACAGCTTAACACGCTGCACACAAGTGTAGGTTCATAGGTTCATACTAGGCTATCTGCCCAAGGGCATTTATAAGCCTAGCCCATAGTTATGTGGCTTTCGCCACCCCTTTAGTTTGAATAAAAACTATGCCTATCATTTTGCTGTGCCTCTGTCAAGCAGTCACACTGAAGTAATCCCTGGGGTATATCTGCGATCTCCCATCCATTGGTCAAGATTCCTCTTGAACAAGGCCAGAGAGGTGCTCTGCCTCACATGTACCGGGATTTTGTTCCACAGCATAGGGAGTCTCTGGGTGATGAATCTGTCCCTCCAGCACGTTCTATTTATAACCGTGTCAAGGTTTAAGTCTCCCACCCTTGTGGTTCTGAGGGATCTAGATTTTTTGAGGTGAAGCATATTCATCAAATCTGGGTTTGACATGGCCTTATATGTCAGGCACAGGTCACCTCTGAGCAAGCGGTATGAGACTGAATAGAGCTGGAGTTCTTTCAGTCGGGCAGCATAACACATATTTTTGAGACCCTTTATCCTTTTGGTGAGGAACTTTTGGGGCCTTTCAAGCTGCAGCAGGTGTCTGGTCAGATACATTCGAGCGGGCATTGTACTCAATCATAGGTCTAATGAGTGATGAGTACAGGGGGACGATGACCTCCCTTGATCTAGATGTGAATCCCTTCATGATCAGGTGGGCGATATAGAAGGTTTTCCTAACTACTTTAGCAACATGAGTGTCAAACGAAAGGCTACTGTCAACCTGGGTCCCCAGATCCCTGATGACTTTTTCTGTGCTCAGTGGATTTCCACCTATATGGTAGCTAGGGGTAACCTTGTTTTTCCCGAAGGGTATGACTATGCATTTTTTGGCGTTTAACTTCAGGCCATGGCTCTGGCACCAGTTATCCGTTTCTGTGAGGCCCTTCTGGAGGATATCTGTGTCAGATGTGTTTTTGACTATGGCGCCCAGTTTGCAGTCATCTGCAAACTTTGTCAGCCATAACCCCCCTGTGTTTGCTTGTACTTCAGAAAAGTAGATGCCGAACAAGAGTGGACCCAGGACTGAGCCCTGTGGGACACCACTTGTGACAGGCTTTGAGTCTGACATGGCTCCAGCAACTCTGACCCTGTGGGTTCTGTCACTTAGCCAGTTTGCAACCCATCTTGTGATGTATGGGTTTACATTCAAGCTGATGAGTTTTTCGATGATACCTGAGTGGGGTATTGTGTCGAAGGCCTTTGCCAGGTCGAGGTAGGCTGTATGGACTGCCTTTCCTCATCAATGGCCTTGGTGACTGTCTCGAAAAAGTCAACCAAGTTTAAGAGGCAGGATCTGCCTTTGACAAAGCCAAACTGGGTTGGATCCAAAGTCTGCAAGTTCCCTATGTCTTTATTTATGAGTTCCATTATGATCCTCTCCATGGCTTTGCAGATAAGGCTTATCAAGCTAATGGGCAGTAATTTCCAGGGTCTGTGGAGGCACCGCCCTTATGAAGTGGGACCACAGTCACCGTCGCCACTCCTTGGGCGTATCCTGAGGTGAGGCTAAGATTAAACAGCTGTCCTAACTGTGGGTTTAATTCCTCGTTGAGTTCATGAAGCACACAGCCGGGGACACCATCCGGTCCCATGGATGCTGTGTTTTTTGCCTTAGTGAGGCAGTTCTCACCTGGGCGTTGGAGATGTTTGGGGGGCTACAATCCTCTGGAATAGATATCTCTCCTTTTGGGGGGGAGGGTTTGCACTGAACCTGTCAGCCAGTATGTTGGCAATGTGTGTAGGTTCAGTAATTTTCACATCATTTTGAACTAATTCTGAGCATATCTGGGAGTTTCCTCCTAGGTTTCTAACATAGCTAAAGAAGGCCTTATGATTGTCATTAGAGTCCTTGGTGATTTTTCTCTCAAAATTTGCCTTGGATGATTTTATGAGAGCTCTTAGTTTTTTACTTATAATGATCAAAGGTGTCTTACCTTTCAAGGATTTTGCTCTATCTTGTAGTAGCTTCCTCCTTTTGTTGTAGAGCTTGTTTATGGCTGGGGTCCACCAGACTGGATGCTTGCCTTTGGTAGAGAGAGTCTTAGTTTTGTTTGGGATTGCCTGATCCATGCAGTCCTGTAGGTGCTGGTAGAAGGCATTTGTAAGTGATTCAGTGGTTTGAGTAATGTTTACCACTGGCTCAGGGGCCTTAAAGGAGACCACACTAGTTTTTAGAAGTGTGAAATCGGCTTTTGAGAAGTTTTTCACTGTGGTCTTTTTTGTTTCAGGTGGGGCCGGGATGAGGACCTCCAGCGAGATTAGTTTATGATCTGATCTCACCAGTGAGGGGTATACTTCCGGTGTTGAACATTTTGATCCCATGTTCGTGATGATGAGATCAAGTATGTTTTCTCCTCTTGTGGGGATGGTGACTAGTTGTTCCATGGCATTTGAGTTTATGAACTCCAGGAATCTTTGGGTTAGAGTGTTCGGGCTTGAGTAGTGTTCCCAGTCTATATTAGGGTAGTTGAAGTCACCTAGTATGATGGTGTTTGGAGAAAAATTTATCCCCTCCAATGTTTTCAGGAAGGCCATGTGCAGTTCCTGAGTTTGAGAGGGTGGCCTGTAACATGCTACAAATTGCAGAGCAGTCTTGCCTATGGTTAAGTGCACCTGGATGATCTCCGATGCATCGTGCGTTGCCACCAACCTTGAGGTGTGGGTGTCCTTTATGAATATGGACACCCCCCCTCCTTTCTTGGTGTTGTCCGGATTTTGGGGCGGGCATGATATGAGGTGAAACCTGTTAGTGCTGGGGTGCTCTCAGGAGCCTTGAACCAGGTTTCTGTCACAGCACAGACATCGATGTTCTCCATATTGAGAAGGGCCTCAAGTGCGTGCATCTTGAGATTGAGACTTCTGGCATTGAGCAGCATTACCCTTAGTTTTTTTCCTTTTTGGTGTTCTAGGGTGGTAGGTTTAGAATTTGAGCCTTGCCTAAAAAGGGCACTATGGGGGTGGCAAGAGCCTTTGCCAATATCCGGAAGCCCAGGGGTGACAGGTGCAAGCCATCCCTTGTGAAGCAGCGTGGCTTGTCCAGCATGTCATCCCAGGCAGACAGACATTGGATCCCCTTTGAATGACACCAGAATTTAAGCCAATTATTAAAGCTGATCATCTTATCACTGTATTGTGGCATCATTCTAGGTGAAGGTAGAATACTGCTCAAGGTCAGGGCCATACCTGCCTGGGCTACATAATCAGAGAGCTCCTCGATGTCCCTTTTCATGTAGTCCAAGGAGGTACGTCTCAGGTCGTTGACACCAGCGTGGACAATGACTGAGTCGTACTTGTACCTGCTGTTGAGAGACCTGAGTGCTTGCGTTATGTGGCGGATTCTAGCGCCCGACAGGCAGCTTACTGTGACCTTCTCCTTACTCAGTCTGGTGAGCGGGGCGTCAGTGTGTCTGACTATGGAATCACCAATGACAAGTGTGTCTGGCATTTTGTTTGGCCTTAAGGGCTGTGACTGTTTGACACTCTGACTGTGTGGTCTATGTGTTGCATGTGTTGGGTCGTGAGGTGGTAGTTGTTTGGGTGTCTGCTTTGGTGGCCTCTGCTGTTTTGGTAAATTTTTGATCAGAGCCTCCGAGTATGTCTTTGTGTGAGTATGTGTATGATTTGAAGTTGTGATGGTACCATGTGTGACTGGGTATGTATTGTGTGTGGTTACCTTCTCCTCCTGTCTGGTCTTGCCAGTCCTATGTTGAGAGAGCTCAGCCTCCAGTTTGGCCGTATAGTTGCATCTCTCACATGTATTTGTGTTTTGTGGGAGAAGGAGAGGATTGTCTGTGTACATGAGGCAATTGTAACATTGCCTCAATATTCCCAGGTTCACCAGTTGAGCTGGAGAGGACACTAGCAACTGATCCCTCGACATACTAGAAGTAGTAGATAAAGAGACTTTCAAAGGACTCCGGTGGAAGTGGGTTTTAGGCTGGTGGGGTACTATCTATAATAAGAGTGCTTTATCAAGGTGCAAGTACTGTAGGAGTAAGTGCTAGGCTTTACAGATAGAGAATAGTCTACTTGGGAATCAAGTAGAGATGAACTTTTCAGTTATAGGATATGCTGGTTAGATCAGCAGTACAGCTCTAGGAAGGTAGGTCTAAGGGAAAATTTGAAGAGTGGAATTTAGATGGCTCGAATAGTTTAACCTTGTTTAACCGCCGCTGCTCTTGTGTGCAACAGTGGCAACTCCGTGCTAAATCGCGCTAACACGCGTTTAGCGTGTTTTATAGCAGGGGGCTGAAGGGAGCTAGGAATTGGCCCAAAACGGCCGATGGACTACTAGTTTCTGGCTGAAACTTCACCAAATCGGACAAAAAGGCCGCTCAGTGCTTCCCACTCCCACTGGTAAGCAAAGAAACTTCCCTCCTTCCTAATAAGGCAATGGATCAGTAACAGGAACTAAAAACAAAGCCCAGGGATCAGCAACTCTGAAACTGGACTACTCTAGTTCAGTAAGGCGGGAAAACAAGAGATTTTTTTGTTTTATTACAGAGACAAGGAAAATAACAGACAGTAAATGCTATAAATGCTGTATATCGGCTAGCGCACTTTAGTGTGTAGCCTACAGAAACAATTTGCAACAATTAGTAACTTAAAGTGCAATAAACAGTGTAAAATGCAGAAATCACTTAAAGTAGCAGTAAAACAGGCGAACTGCAGTCGCTAGCTAAATAACAGTGGGAAAGCCACAAAAAATACTTATATCTGGTAGAAAGTCACTCTTTTAGCTCTCTGCTGCTTGGATCACTCTGCAGGCCACCACGAGGATCTGTGCTGAGTTGGTACAAGCTGAAAAACGCGTGTTTAGCGTGTTTTATAGCACGGGGCTGAAAGGAGCTAGGAATTGGCCCAAAACAGCCAATGGACTACTAGTTTCTGGCTGAAACTTCACCAAATCGGACAGAAAGGCTGCTCAGTGCTTCCCACTCCCACTGGTAAGCAAAGAAACTTCCCTCCTCCCTAATAAGGCAATGGATCAGTAACAGGAACTAAAAACAAAGCCCAGGGATCAGCAACTCTGAAACTGGACTACTCTAGTTCAGTAAGGCGGGAAAACAAGAGATTTTTTTTTGTTTGTTTTTTTACAGGGACAAGGAAAAAAACAGACAGTAAATGCTATAAATGCTGTAAATCGGCTAGCGCACTTTAGTGTGTAGCCTACAGAAACAATTTGCAACAATTAGTAACTTAAAGTGCAATAAACAGTGTAAAATGCAGAAATCACTTAAAGTAGCAGTAAAACAGGCGAAATGCAGTCGCTAGCTTAATAACAGTGGGAAAGCCACAAAAATACTTATATCTGGTAGAAAGTCACTCTTTTAGCTCTCTGCTGCTTGGATCACTCTGCAGGCCACCACAAGGATCTGTGCTGAGTTGGTACAAGCTGGGAAGCAGACGTTTAGCGTGTTTTATAGCAGGGGCTGAAAGGAGCTAGAATTGGCCCAAAAGCGACCAATGGACTACTAGTTTCTGGCTGAAACTTCACCAAATCGGACAAAAGGCTGCTCAGTGCTTCCCACTCCCACTGGTAAGCAAAGAAACTTCCCTCCTTCCTAATAAGGCAATGGATCAGTAACAGGAACTAAAAACAAAGCCCAGGGATCAGCAACTCTGAAACTGGACTACTCTAGTTCAGTAAGGCGGAAAACAAGAGATTTTTGTTTTTTTTGTTTTTACAGAGACAAGGAAAAAACAGACAGTAAATGCTATAAATGCTGTAAATCGGCTAGCGCACTTTAGTGTGTAGCCTACAGAAACAATTTGCAACAATTAGTAACTTAAAGTGCAATAAACAGTGTAAAATGCAGAAATCACTTAAAGTAGCAGTAAAACAGGCGAAATGCAGTCGCTAGCTTAATAACAGTGGGAAAGCCACAAAAATACTTATATCTGGTAGAAAGTCACTCTTTTAGCTCTCTGCTGCTTGGATCACTCTGCAGGCCACCACGAGGATCTGTGCTGAGTTGGTACAAGCTGGAAAACGCAGGTTTAGCGTGTTTTATAGTAGGGGCCGAAAGGAGCTAGGAATTGGCCCAAAACGACCAATGGACTACTAGTTTCTGGCTGAAACTTCACCAAATCGGACAAAAAGGCTGCTCAGTGCTTCCCACTCCCACTGGTAAGCAAAGAAACTTCCCTCCCTCCTAATAAGGCAATGGATCAGTAACAGGAACTAAAAACAAAGCCCAGGGATCAGCAACTCTGAAACTGGACTACTCTAGTTCAGTAAGGCGGGAAAACAAGAGATTTTTTTTTTTTTTTTTTTTTTACAGAGACAAGGAGAAAGACAGTAAATGCTATAAATGCTTTAAATCGGCTAGCGCACTTTAGTGTGTAGCCTACAGAAACAATTTGCAACAATTAGTAACTTAAAGTACAATAAACAGTGTAAAATGCAGAAATCACTTAAAGTAGCAGTAAAACAGGCGAAATGCAGTCGCTAGCTTAATAACAGTGGGAAAGCCACAAAAAATACTTATATCTGGTAGAAAGTCACTCTTTTAGCTCTCTGCTGCTTGGATCACTCTGCAGGCCACCACGAGGATCTGTGCTGAGTTGGTACAAGCTGGAAAACGCACGTTTAGCGTGTTTTATAGCAGGGGGCTGAAAGGAGCTAGGAATTGGCCCAAAACGACCAATGGACTACTAGTTTCTGGCTGAAACTTCACCAAATCGGACAAAAAGGCTGCTCAGTGCTTCCCACTCCCACTGGTAAGCAAAGAAACTTCCCTCCTTCCTAATAAGGCAATGGATCAGTAACAGGAATTAAAACAAAGCCCAGGGATCAGCAACTCTGAAACTGGACTACTCTAGTTCAGTAAGGCAGGAAAACAAGAGATTTTTTTTTTTTTTTTTTTTTTTACAGAGACAAGGAAAAAACAGACAGTAAATGCTATAAAAACAATTCACATGCAGTGCAAGCTGGCACACTTGAGTATGTAGCAATATTAGTCCACACACAGTATGAAAAAAATGTAATTAAATTAAAAAGGACTAAAAGCAAGTGCAGAAAGGGTTTATTAGATAGAATGCGGTAAAGAGATGGGACTGGGGGAGTGTCCTAGATCAAATCTACAGTGGGGCGGGCACTGCAAAAGCCACCAAATTTAAACTACAACCAAGAACAGGGAGGGGGGTTGGGGAAGACAGTTTCAACAGAGCTAGATCTGAGGAATCAGTCCAAGTTATAAAACCACAATAAAATGCAGGAAATATACTTAAATCAGCTTATGTCCAGTTGATGTATGCAGACAAATCTCAGTAGCAAGCAACTCTATTTTTTTTTAAAAGTAAAGCAAAGTAATTAAACTAAGCACTCACACAGAAGGCCCCAAACAATACACACGCACACAAGCTACGTACCAGCGAGGGGAGGGTACTACAAAAATAACCAAGTTAACAAAAAATTAGATTAAAAGAGGGAAAACTTAAATCTTTCACACAAATTATGAATTTTTTGACAGAAAAACCCTTCTTAAAACACCAAAAAAGCACTTAGCTGACAGGAGCTTAAAATCCAGCTGTCACCATGAACGCGGCAAACTAGTGTAAAAGATAAATTACCGAAAGGTATGGTAAAATTGTGAATATTGTGTAATGCCATATTTTCACTCCAAAGCAAAACAAAAGTCAATGGCTAATTTCAAGACCATTAAATTGGAGTAGGGGAGTTTGTTCCTCAGATTTGACAAACATGAACATGCAGAGTCACCTTATCAGGTTTCAGAAGCTGGTAATTTGACAAGTAATTATATACTTTTATAACACTGAGTGAGTTATCAGAAAGGAAGTACATCAAATTATAAGGGAAAATAACAGCTTTAATACTGACTATGGTGATAAGAAAGGGGATTGGATTATGAAGGCTTCTAGTAATGTGTTACCGAGACTTCAGAATTCAGGCAATGTCCGTATTTATAGTAAAGTGCCTTACATGCATAGTTACCATCCAGTAGAATATGTGAAGCAGTTCTGCTTTGTGCCACTGTATCATACTGACCGGTATAAAGTGTGTATTCCTCTGCAAATGTTTATAAATTTAAGCATTGATGAAGCAAGAAGACAAAAGACAGCAGCAGTCTGTGGAAGTAATAATTTGGCTGTGGCCCATGTACCTTTCAGTGATCCTTTCCTCAAAGCAATTTCTTTGGGGCCTTTTCTCTTTGATTACAGTGTCCAGACCCTTCCAACTGCAGTGCAAATGCTGCATTCTTAGTTTTTTCATACATATTTCATTGGTGCCACAATGTCATCTACAAAAATGACTGAATGAAAAACAAAATGAAAGGAAACTGATTGGAAAAGGCAACATAGCTTCTTTTTGCAATCAGTAATACACAGAATTAAAAAAAATTACAGGTTTGGGAGCTTTACCCTCCCATACCCCCTAACCTATATATACACTAACTCCATGATCACATAATCAGGACCACAATGGGACCACCATTAAAAAATGCAAAGTCACTGTTACATGACTTGCTTGTTCCTGCACTCACTAAAGAATGCATTTTCAGTATGAAAATAACTGTTGACAAGCTATGCATTTGACAGAATTCCTGAAAACCATATGCATGTATATCTTCTTTTGCTTCTTCTTCTTTTTCTTTTGGCTGTTCCCATTAGGGGTCGCCATAGCAGATCATCTGTTTCCACTCCTTCCTGTTTTATATATATATATATATATATATATATATATATATATATTTATACACACACACACACACACACACACACACACACACACACACACACACACACACACTCTCTCTCTCTCTCTCTCTCTCACATGTATTTTAGGTTTAAAAATGTGGGGCATATAACTTTAAAGCAATGAGCTGGCTACAGTGATCTGCATATCACGCTGTGCAAAGAAGGTCCAGAGAATTCAGTCTGAAATACACACCTCATGGAGATTAGACCATATGTCTTATCTGTGTGTTAGTTATTAAGCCTCTTGACATGATTCACAGCACATATTTTTTCCCAACATTTGTGAATCTCACAGGATCCATATATTATGGCCTTTATCTTCCTGAAACCCAGTAAAATGATTTAAGGCCCCTCAATAATGCACATATTTGTGGTGTTTTACTTCTCCAATGAACCACTCTTTCTGTTTGTTTGCCTTACTTTTTCTACCTAGTTCACATGGTTCTTGGCATCTGGTAACTTGGTGCTAGTTCCTGCCTGTAACATTGTTTAAATATTCTTTGTGAGGTTATAACATCCTATCAATTTGCTCTAGCTCCATTATTCCCCACTGCTGTATTTTCTGTTCCTGAAAGCTAATCAGAAGAATCAATATGTCTCCTACTTTTTTCCCATTGTCTGTGTCCAGCTTTCTTTTGTCCTCCCGCTAAGTTTTATTGCTAACTGTATTCTGACTTTCATTATCTAAACTAATGGTTTGTTTTGAAATTTTCTGGTATATCTTTCTGGTTCTCGTACCTTATATGTTGACTGTTCCTTTTGTACTTTTGCCTTGTATGCTGGTTTCAATACATTCTCACAATCTTGTGATATTTGTCAGTTCTGTTTGAGCTTGTTCCTGCTCCCATGTAGTAGCCTATCAAACAAAGTAATAGTGTTTCTGTAGCAGATACATTCATCCATTTATGTTTCTTGCAGTCATCTTTTCTTCCCAAATGAATTTAGAATATTTTTGTTTTTTTTTATCAAAAGAATGATAACAATATGTTTAGTAATAATACAAATAATATAATTTTCAGCAAAATATCACTTTTAAATTATATTTATTTTTACTCCACGATGAAAGGACCCATTTAGTCTATCTTTTCACATCTTCTTCAAATTTCTTTATGGTTGCTCATATGTTGCAGCTTTTAAAAAGTTTGCCTAGTCTTTTTCTGAAATTATTACTCCTGCTGAACATTAAACCTTCCCCCAGTTAAACAAGGCCCATTAATTCCATTACCTAGAAATTTCATCCAATATCAGGGTGCCAGCTGCCAGAGGGATCCATCATGATCCATCAGACATGAGAGTGCTTTGTGCCCTTGTTACCATCCTGTCAATGAGGACATTTTGTAATAGCCTAAAAATCATACCTTAGCAGGGAAAGGAATGCCATCTGTATCCCAGCAGAGACTACAACGTTTTCTCCACGAGTGTGTATTGTCATATACCTGTGTTGAAGGCTACCACCAGGCATGGCTTGGTGAGTCTATCATTTGCCTCAGGCTGTGCCTCTGCATCAATGCTCCTCCTCTGAGGGATTATGGGAGTGCATATCTGCCTCCATTCCACACTCTTCCCTCTGCCAGGTCTGTCAGGAGCCTGACACACTAACTGAATTTGGGTCACCTGGAAAGTAGTCAGGGCTTTATCCCTGAATGCCACCAAAAGCTTGCTTAAATTATTCTAGAATTTGTGCAGCTCACTTCCTAGGGATGTCACACTTTACACCAGTAGCCTTCCCATTGCTAAGGTGTTAAAAATCTGTGTGCTGTTTTTGAGATGGATTTCATTTATATTTACTTTGTAGCTTGAATAATTTTGACAACAGCTATATGCAAGATATATTTTGACTTGTTTGGGTAACAGAACATATAGGTGTATGGTAAAACCTTAATAGCTATGTTTCACATTCATCTCTGGTTTCAGATAACAGCTAAATAGTATCTTTATCCAATGCCAGTAGTAAGGTTTATACGTATTTATGTATGCATGCATGTATGCATTTATTTATTGCCATTTGTTTACTGAGAAAGTCTGACTGGGCAAATAATCCCCTTTTCAGCAGAGGCCCAGAGAGAAAAGCTCCACAAGAAATTATAACAGAAGTACATATACAGCATACAGAATGTTCAGGTAACATTATCAGCATTGCACACAATGCTATAAAGAATAAAGAATACTATGAATTAGAGCAACATAATTAGCACTGGGTGCACTTAAGCAGTGGCAGTACATTAGGTCAGATATAATTGTATGTATTTTATCATAAAAAGAATAGAAGACAGAAAAAAATAAGTGAAAAGAGAAAGTCACTGATGTTTACATATATATATATATATATATGGATTCCTATTACAAGAACGAAAGTTCACTACTTCGAACTTGTTATAGGAAGCCTCACTTCTGCGAAAGTTCACTTTAACGAAAGTGAACTTTTTCGTAAGTGCACTTCACCGAAAACACCGCAGCACAGTGGAGGACATAAAAAACAAGCTATGTCCTCCATTATGGTGTGATAGTCATGGACCTTAGGGTTAGGGCACAGGTCAGGGTAAGAGGATAGTTAGTAAAGCTATCCCCTTACCCTAACCCATGCCCTAACTCTAAGGTTCGTGACTATTGCACCATAGCGGAGGACATTGCTATGTCCTTCACTGTGCTGCAGTCGTCACGGACCTTGGGGTTAGGTCACGGGTCATGGTAAGGGGATAGCCTGACCCATGCCTTAACCCTAAGGTCTGTGAGTACTGCATGGAAGTTCAGTACAACACCTGTTCATTGTACTGAACTTCGCATAAGTGCACTTTCGATTAAGTGCATTTTCACCGCAGTGAGCATTCCATGCACTATTTCGAATTAGTGAAAATTCAGTCTAGTGTATGGAACCTATATATATATATATATATATATATATATATATATATATATATATATATATATATATATATATATATATATATATATATATATATATAAGAAATAGTTTAGGAATAATTTAGCCTGAGGAATTGAAGGGACATAACCAGGAGTCAAGTAGGAACAGTTTTAAATTATTTTTAAAGATAGCTGTGCTGTTGAGGAGTCTGATTGATGGAGAACTGAGTTTCAGGATTCTGAGGTACACTAGGAGTAAAGAGCTTGCTTAAGTTCTTCTTCTAAATTCTCTAGTGTCCTGTTTTGTTGTTAGTTTTGAAAATTTAGAGGAGGTGTTTCTCTGTAGAGCTTAGAGCTATATTGGTAAAGTGGAGTTGTAGTATATTGCTTGGGGCAGGACATTTTTCAGGGTAAAAAGAGTATTCTATGTGCAAACTGAAGTTAAGAGTAGGTGAGGAGATGAGATAACTCAAGTCAATTCAGGTACCTGAGGGCAATACAGTGATGTGTGGAGTATGGCTTGTTGGAAGTAAATTTGACTATTTTATTATAGCATTGATCTAGTTTCGCTGCCAGGGTGGACTAGAGTTTGGTGAAAATAGGAAGAAATGTAGGCAGCAGGTTGGTAGAAGCTGATGCTATCCAGCTGCTTTGAGTCAGATATTGTTTGGCTCTATATACCAGACCTAACATATGATGTGTTTTTTGAGGCTTTTTTTTAGTGCTTGTTGGATGTGGATGTTGAATGTCATGGTGTCATCTACAATGACTCCTAGAAATTTAGTACTGGAGACTACCCTGATATTTGTGTTATTTGCAGAGGTGATTTGAAAGTTATCTTTGCATTTGGTATAAGATGTAAGAAAGAAAAGGAAACATTTTGTCTTTTTTGGGTTTAACATTGGGTCTGATTTTGCTAGCCACTTTTCTGTGGAAGAAGACTTTTCTTCTGTGATCTGTTGAAGAAGAATGGGATTTTGGGCAGATAAGAGTTGCATCATAGTTATTTTGGACTAGCTTAGCATGTTTTGAGGCAGTGTGTAAATTACTAACAAATAAATTAAACAAGTATGGAGCCTTGAGGAACACAGGCAATGACTGGTAAAATGTTACAGATGCTAGACTGCCATTTTTTTAATTCCACTCTACAAAGGAGGGGCCACGACTGACCCTGGTAACTATCGCCCCATAAGCCTGACTAGCCTGGTCTGCAAGGCTATGGAGCGCATCATCATGGAACTCATTAACAAAGACATTGGGAACCTCCAAACACTTGACCTGACCCAGTTCGGCTTTGTTAGGGGCAGATCATGCCTACTAAACCTGACTGACTTCTTCGAGACAGTCACCAAGGTCATAGACAAGGGAAAGGTTGTTCACAAAGCCTACCTTGACCTCGCCAAGGCTTTTGACACCATTCCCCACTCGGGTATTACAGAAAAACTCACCAGCCTGAACATAAACCCCTACATCACAAGATGGGTTTCCAACTGGCTTACAGACAGAACTCACATGGTAAGAATAGCTGGCTCCAGGTCTGACTCTAAACCAGTCACAAGTGGTGTCCTGCAAGGCTCGGTCCTGGGACCCCTACTGTTCGGCATATACTTCTCAGAAGTACAGGCAAACACAGGAGGACTATGGCTAACCAAGTTCGCCGATGACTGCAAACTGGGAGCCATAACTGACTCTCCGGCTGACACGGACATCCTCCAAAAGGGCCTTACTGAGACGGACACCTGATGTCAAAGTCATGGCCTCAAGCTAAATGCCAAAAAATACATAGTCATCCTGTTTGGGAAAAACAAAACACCCACGAATTACCACATAGGTGGCAGCCCCCATTAATACGGAAGAGGTAATAAGAGATCTGGGGACCCAGGTAGATTAGCAGCATTGCACACAATGCTACAAAGAATAAAGAACACTATGAATCTCTCTTTTGACAATCATATTGCCAAAGTAGTTAGGAAATCCTTCTATGTGGCCCATCTAATTACTAAAGGGTTTGCATCTAGAAATAAAGAGGTTATAGTGCCCCTCTACTCATCACTCATCAGACCCATAATAGAGTACAATGCCCCATTTGGGATGTATCTCACAAGACACTTTCAACAGCTGGAGAGACCACAATAGTACCTCACCAAGAGGATTACTGGCCTCAAACATATGTCCTATGCAGCCCAACTGAAAAAACTCTGGCTGTACTCAGTGGCATATCGCTTACTCAGAGGTGATCTCTGCCTGACTTACAAAGCCATGTCCAGTTCAGAATTGATGGACATGCTCCACCTAAAGAAATCCAAGTCACTGCGAGTCACGCGCTCTAGTAAACTAAACCTCGCCACAACAATAAATAGAACATGATTCCTGTCATAGGGACTCCCCATGCTTTGGAACAAAATTCCAAATTATATTAGGCAGAGCCCCTCACTAACACTCTTCAAGAGAAACCTTGACGAGTGGATGGGTAACAGAAAATACACCCCTGGTATCACTTCATTGGCTCTGCTTGACAGAGGATCAGTTAATTAATCAGTGGGGCGGTGATAGCCGACACACTCTGGCTAGGCTTATAAATGCCCTCGGGCAGATAGCCTAGTACCTACCTATGAACCTATTTAACAAATTGGGATCTGTTGAACAGGTAGCTGAGGACAGAGAGACTGGAGTTGGACAGTTCAAGAGAGGCTAACTGATGAAGCAGTTTACTATGAGAGCCACTGCCAAAGGCTTTAGATAGGTCCAAGAAAAGGGCAGATAAAATATTAACTGTACTGCAGCTATGATTAACTATGTTACAGAAATCTAGTAGTGTAGTAGTGGTACTGTGGTTTGGTCTAAAGTCATGCTGACTGGAGGAGTGGAGGTTATTGGTAAGAATGTGGTTGAGGAGTTGTGAGTGGATACATTTTTCTAAAACTTTTGATGGGGAGGGGTATGACTAAGTGTTTGTACAGTAAACTCTCAGTTAACCGGAGCTCAAGCACCCAGCACTCTCAAGCAACCAGCAAAAAAATTTGTGTTGCACTATCTGCCCCCCCCCCCCCACACACACACACACACACAGAAACAAAAAGGTAGATAGGAATAAATTCCTTCTCTCCCCAACCTGAGAACAAGTCAAACCAGACAAATAGTAAAGGGTACAATATTAGTCAGGCCTATTTTTAATAGTAACTCTCAATCAACTAGAAACTACTGTTATCCGGCATATACCAATCCCCATAGGTGCCCGTTAACTGAGTGTTTACTGTAGTTGGAAAGATCATTTGGTTGCATTTCCCCTTTTGTGTAGGGGTAGGATGAATGATTTCTTCTACTGGGAAAGGACATAAGACTGTTGGATGGATTTGCTAATAAGTATTGATATGGAGGAGACAATAGTATCTGCTGCAATTTTAAGGTATTCATCAGGTAGGTTATCTGCAGCTAGGGTGGTAAGTTTTAGTTTTAGGAAGTGTTTTTTAATTATATAGGTTGAGACAGTTTTGATGGAGGAAGTGTTATGGTTGCCATTGACTTGGATGTTAAACTGAGGTGAATGGTTAGTATCTATGTTAGGTGGTGATTTTATGGTGTTGCAGAAGTGGGGTTAAATAATGAATCATTATTGTCTGGGTGCACATCTAGATATTGAGTGGGATGAGCTATTCCACCTACCTATACCTATATTATACCTATATGCTTGAAAAGTATACAGTTTAAGAGATACCTAACTGTGGGAGTCTGCTGTAGGGCTTTTATGTTTGTTGTTACCTTCCATGAAAACCCTAACTACTCTGGCATCCAATACAGATTTCTCCAAAAGCCCTACTGAATATTTTTAATTTTTTTCTGCATCCACTGTTAACAGAAGTACTGAAGTGCTTTTCTTCTTTCCAGTCTGGACTGTAAACTGTGTAAAAAAAACTTTACTGAAATAATCAGGTAATCATATACCCTTCGTTAATCCAGTATGGACTACTGAAATAAAATCAGCTATGAAATTGTTTTCATATCTATATTCAAAAGTGATAATGGTCTGTAGGTGTTAGGATCTTGTTTATATTTACCTGACTTTAGCACCAATGTTATCATCATGATAAACATTCTTGGTGCAAATTTTCATTTCCAATTACCTCTTTATAGAAATCAGAAAAGAAATCAGTTCATGTATTAATGATTTAGGTCTGCAGACTCCACGCAGAAGGTACTCCCCACTAGAGTGCGGGGAGTGCCTTCTATGTAGAGTCTGCATGTCCTCCCCGTGGTTGGGTGGGCATTCGAAAGACATGCATAAATGGGCGTGCCTTCGTTGAAGGTTGAATGTTGAGCTGGCACCTCAGCGTTTGTGAAAATTTACTGCCAATCATTAGCGGACCGGAGTTCCGCTGTGGCGACCCCTAACCGGGAAAAGCCGAAAAGACAAACAACAATTAATGATTTAGGTCTTAGTTTAGTCTACCTGACCCTGAGGCTTTATGGATTTTGTGCTGTTTTTTTTTACCTAATTCTGTTCTGTCATTTTCTTTTATTTACGGTATTTCACTTGTTTCCAAAAAGGTCTGTTTGCTGACGCTTCTGCTACTGATTTTTCTTGTATATAGAATTATTTGCATAGAACTTCGAAGACTGTTTAAATTCATTTTGGCTTCTTTTAAATTTCCTATTGTCATCTGCAGGGTATAAAGGTCTGAGCCTTATTTTCTATTAGTTTCATTGCAAAAATGTGCCTTCTGCTTCACCTAATATTAATGCTGTTTTGATTTATACATGTCTGCCTCTATAACTGTTTTTTTCTGTTCATTCTCAAATTTTCTCTTTCTTGTTTTCTTAATTTTTTAAAAAAATCTTTTCAATTCTAAAATGTAGTCGGTGACTATATTTGTTTCCTCATGTTTTGATCATATTGGGATTTCATTTTCTTTCTTTCTTCTCTGTTATTCACTACATTATTCTCATTTTTGTCCCAGACCACAGGAACCCCTTTCAGCAGTTCTTTTCTTCTTTACCTTTTGCTATTTCGTTAGGTTCTTTCTTTCACTCCCTTTTTTAAGTAATCTCCATTTTCTCTAGTGTTCTCTAGTTAAAGGACCTTTTTTTAACTATTGCTGCCCTCTGTTTTCTTACAGTTATTGCTTTTAGTTTACATATTCACTCAATGAACCTGCTACATACATAGATATGGTTGTTTCACCAGTTTCTCATCCTTGTTGCATCCATCTCTCTTATCTGTCCAGAATTTTGCAGAATGTCCAGATTTTTGCCTTATAGTTTTGGTCTGCTCCTCATAAAATTTGGCAAACAATTGATTGGAGTCACTAAATGATTAAATACTTGATATTCAGACATTGTTATACTCTTCAGAAAAATGTTTGCTAACACAAAGTCTGTTATACTAGCGACTTTCTACCTTTTAGAGCAATATTTAAATACATATCCCTATTTTGGATCATTGTCCCTCTATTACTTTTGGCTTTGTCTAATTTTGGCACTAAGGAGTTGAGAGGTATGCTTGCATCACACATTTTTGACGTTGTCATCAAAATTTAGAATATTATGTTTTTTTTTTAACCTTTACTAACATTAAACTTTGGAATAATCTTATTTTTTTTCAGTTTTATACTATACTGTAATTTTAGCAATCCAGCTTTATGAAAAAAAACGAAAAAGTTAATCTGTAAAGTTTCTATATTTCAGCATTTTCACACCATATTTTAAAGTACTTCTTTTCTAATCTGCTTCATAAATACAGTCTCCAGTGTTTTTGCATAATGATTAATATTGTTTGCTGCTACTCTCAGTAACAAGCTCACTTTCAAATTAGTGTAGTTTTCTCATACCCCTCCCGTTTCATTTCATTGGAGTATGGGTTCTAAATGTTGTTTAAATCTGTACCATCATGTGCGTGGTGCTGTTTTCTCACTGCATTAAGGAAGACTGCATTTGATAGACGTGTATTTCTGGAGTGAATTTACAGAGCACAAAATAAAAGTACCCAACACAGAAAGGAAACAGAACATAAGAAATTCAATAGCTAATAAAAATAACTTAACGGAGCAAGAATTTATCGCAGAGCTTTTATATTCTCTACTTTGTATTTTCTTGTTGTTTAATAATAAACCGATTTAGAAACTGCAGCTTTTCCGTGGTAGTTTCTATACAATAATTCAGTTTACGCAAGTTAAGCAACACGTTTGTACTGATTTATTATTCTTCTGTAATGTTTAATTGTTCTGTATGAACTCTTTATTTCTTTTTAACATTTAACTTGCAATTAGGGTTGCCACCTTTTCAAATGCTCAAAGTGGGACATTTTTTGTAGAAAGTGAGATTTTGCAGTACAAAACATACCCACGGACAGTGCAAAGAACAGAACTTAATTTTTTTTGCCAAAATAAAAGCTTATGCTTGTAGTATTTGAGTTGCTTACGCCATTTCATATAACATTTAAGTGTTTCAGATACAAAATAACTGTTTTATACAACTATTAAAGAAAACGTAGAAACTATTTGTGTCCTAAAATCTCAGGACATTTGCTGTTTTTTAGTTTTTGTTTTTTTTTTTTTGCAGGACACAACCGCCCAAAGAGGGACTGTCCCTCGCAAAGTGGGACAGGTGGTAACCCTACTTGCAATGTCTTTGAGCTTTTCTCTCCGGGCCTCCTCTGAAGAGGTGCTCTTTATGGCGCAGTGGACTTCCCCGGTCATCAAACTTAAATACATTTAAACTTCAAAGCTATTCTTTGGATAGGCACGTTTTATCTTTTTTTTCAGATCACACAAGTTTGTACTTACAACAATGAAATCAAAAGTGTCAAATTAAGAGATGTTTTCCCAGTTGTAACCCAGTATAGATCTGTCATTCTGTCTGGTTAAATGAATCCTTGTAATAATTGTTGTCCCGTCATTGTAAATGACAGTACAATTGACCTGTGCCCAGCCCAAAAAAGAACAAAAGTGTGTTTAAGGTTAGGTCACACTTCTTTAGATTCACGGTTAACCCAGAGTACAAGCATTTCTTAAAAAAAAGTACAAGCCGTCAAATCCGAATCCGTGTGCTGGACGTGATTTAATCCCATTACGCAGACCTTGAATAAAAAACGCATATCGCACAGTGTTATTAAAATTAAGCCTATAATTTTGCGGCATTAGTATTTTGTTACCACATAATTTAATAACTGCCTACAACATTGCAGGGGTGTCCTCATTCGTCGAATATAAGTAAACCATCACATTTACAGATGCTTCAGCCCTAATACCTAACAAACTTTCCCCTTAGCGAAGGTGTTGGACAGTCGCTGGGCGTTGTCACCATGAGAATATTTAACAAGAAACGAGGTGTGGCTTTGTTCCATTGGCAGCGGAGACAGTCTTTTCACTAGTACTCGTATTCCCGCAGCCGCCTCATAGAGAAAACAGGAGCGCACCTTTCTCCGCCTACTTTTAGCTTCCGGGCTCCTTTCTACTTGTTGAAACTATCGGTGTAATCCGAAGACGGTTTTCCTTTGTAGATTTGAGAGGTTGAATTGTGCGCTATGAGCCTGTATGGATCTCAGTCGAGACTGAACACTCTGGGACAGATAGGCCGTTCTGACTCCGGACAGGACTTAAACATGACTTACAGAAGACAGGATTATTACGAACGAGGTGGATCTATGAGGACATCGGGACAGTATGGCGATGTTTTCGGAGACGGGTATGGCCCACCTGTAATGGGGTAAGTGCATATATGGTGTTTGGGTGCAGTACGTTGCGTTTATGGCCGAAAAGGTGTAGCTGCTTCCCACTTGAGGGACATTCACAACCACCAGTGGATTCAGCGCTGAGGGATGCAGGTGTGAAGGGTCTTCTGTTTTCTCCCCGACAAAGTTCCAAACAGAATCGCTCCTGTCGCAGTGGCGCTGTCCGACAGATTGTTTTCTTTCGCGGGGGAATTTATAGACAAGCACTAGTACGTAAATGCACTGGGATTTTTCCGCATGTGCGGAAATTACTAACCCCGGCTTTAATGGTGCTGCGTGAGGGGTTTATTTATTTATTTATGTACACTGGGACACCCACGGGATGACTTCCTTTCATATATAAATATATAGACAGCGGCAGTAGCGCAGGATAGGGCACACTGGGGGTCGTCTACGGGATTATTTTCTTTTTTTATGTGAAAGTTTATAGCTAGCAGCAGGTCTATTGGGTTTGTCATTAATTTGGGGTTATGGTGATTTTTGTTGTGTGAACACTAGTGTATGTGTGTAGTGCAGATTACTGTACTGGTATTATCATTATTTTAAGCTAGAATGTTGCTGTATAAATTTGCAGTGCGTTATGTAAAATACACTGTCGTAGGCTGTGTAATCTTTTGCACCCGGGTTAAGTGACTACATTTTCGGGTTATTGCAACAGATGTTTAAGATACGGACTTAAGTAGGAACAGAATTTCTTCTCCGAGTGTATATAAACTTTTTTGTCCCAAAGTAATAGTGTCTTGTGTGCATCTGATATTTTATAAGATCATAGATCTAGAGGTATGACGCTCGTGTTAGCTACGTAATATGTAGTAGTTTGTGTTCACATACATGAACTTTGATATTTTGGATTATTTGTAAACAGTGTGCGAATGGTGATTGCAGATCATGTGTGCAGTCAGGCATAATCTGCAAAGCAACCAAGTGCTGTGTTATGCGTATAACTGTCAAAGAGGGAGTCAGCAGCTAGGGGTATGTGTTGGGACTGGAACAGTCTTCCCACTTAACCTCCAAACATTGAAAATCATAGCACTTGCCTTCAAAAGGCATTTTTGAGGGTCAGGGAGAGGAACACTATTTTTCATTATAGAAGATCTTTATGTTTTAGACGATGCCCCTCAACCCCTGATTTTTCAGGGATACCTGATTTTGACTCCAGTTTTTAGCTTTGTCCCTCTTAATCCCTCCCAAAGTTGGTGACTTTTGGAGACAAATTACAGTTAATAAGTAATGACAATAATTAGAATTGTAGACTTCATAAAATGTGTTTGTGTGTGCGTGTCTAAAGTCAGTAGTAGTAAAAGAATCCCTGATTATTTCTGGATTTGTCCCTGATTCGTTGAGAGCTATGTTACAGACCTTGTATAGTTAGTGTCAGAGAATCTTTGTATAGGCATGGTTTATGTATGTAATAAAAGTATGTACTCATAAACAGCTCTAAATTTTGAGGAACATCATAGGTATGTACTAGGCTAATGGCCCGGGAGCCTTTACAAGCCTAGCCCATAGGATTACCGTGGCATTGTGCCACCCGACCTTAGTTCACAGTGCCTCTGAGTGATCCCTGGGGTGAATTTTCTATTTCCCATCCAGCTATCAAGATTTCTCTTGAAGACGGCCAGGATGAGCAAAGCTAAATATGAGAGCCAAAATTATAGTAATTGGGCATTATCTCTGCTGTTGCCATATCTCTCAGTTTAAATAAGTAGGTTGGCGTGTTTGGGGGTGAAGCAGAAGTTTTTTTTGGGGGGGTGGGGTGGGGTATTGGTACTTGCTAATATTATAGTATATAGGGTGGATCATGATGGCTGGGGCATTTTTGCAAGAGATCTGTTTTAGTGGGCACCCTATGAGCCAGCCATCTTGTTGTGGAGAATAATCTGATGATACTGTTTCAGCCAATCTTCTCAATAAGTGATCAGTAAAGCAGTACATATAATAACCTCATATTTTATGTCATACTGCAGAGATTTTCTATTTTTAATGCAACTTTATTATCTTTACTTTTAAATGTACATAGAGTAAATATGATGAATTGATAGTTTGTTTAGGTGAACATTTAATTCTTTTACGATGAGGTTTTACATTAAAGTATGTGCAGTGCAAAGGTAAGGTAAATGCGGAACTGTGTATCTTAGGAGATACGGTTGTAGCTTAAACTGTTTTGCCTGCATAACTGTGACACAGATTGCACGTTTGTGCCAAATTTGAAAGAATGTGCTGTGCTTTAGTTAACAAACATCTCTCGATATAAAGAGGATTTCACAGCAAAGCTGAAGTACATGTGCTCATTTTCTTCATTCTGTAAAGCAGTGAAGTACAGTAAACATTGAAAATGTGATGCAGTATCAGAGGATAAAAATTGGTAACGCCTTAATAAGCAGCAAATGTGTGTTAATTAATTACGTCATGTTTATGAACAGGGAGGATTTATGTTATCCTTTTTACTGTTGAGACTTAGTGTAGTTATTAAGGTTATGCTGTTCTAAATTGGAAACTGAATACTGTAGGATTAAAAGTTGAGAAACATGGAAAATTACTTGTAAGTAAAAATGTATTTTTAAAGCAGGAAGAAAAATAAAGTTGGGTATCAAGTTTAGGCCTTAAGATTCTGTTCCTTGTTTACATCATTGTCTTGAAATTTTTGTTATAATTGCGATGTATGACTACTGCACTGTTTTTTTTTTTTTTAGATCATAAGGTATTGATGTACTAGGCATCAAATTATCACTGTGTAAATATTGCATATGTGAAGTTCTAATTAACTGTCAACGTGTGTCTGTATTCTTTGTTGTCACTGTACTAAGGCTTTATTACTATGTGTAGACACATTTCTGTTAAAGGTGTGTTTCTGGTATGGACTTTATGTTAGTGAAACTTGTATGTGCAGAGAATTTGTTTTCCCTGGAGATCTCCACGGTAAATTTGATGTGTTCAGTTGGACCTCTTCTGGAGAACAAGCAAATGAAAAAAAAAATGTGTAATGTTTTTAAAGTAAAAGAAAGTCACTCTTTATAAATAATGCTAAGCCATCTGAAGATTTGCTATAATAGTGGTAGGCATTTTAGCTGTGTTTTAATTCTGTAGTTATAAATAGTTGAAAGATCAATCTTCAGTTTTTGGGGGAGATTATTATATGGAAATTGTTATTAGATTTGTGGACCTCTAGCTTTAGCTTTACATTTCATAATATAATAAATCAAATATTAGGGTAGTGTGGAAGACAGGTGAAGACGAGAGTACAGGCGGGATGGAGTGGGTGGAGAAGAGTGTCAGGAGTGATTTGTGACAGACGAGTACCAGTAAGAGTGAAAGGGAAGGTCTACAAGAGGGTAGTGAGACCAGCTATGTTATATGGGATGGAGACAGTGGCACTGACAAAAAGGCAGGAGTTTGAGCTGGATGTGGCAGAATTAAAGATGTTAAGATTTGCAGTGGATGTGACGAGGGTGGACAGGATTAGGAATAAGTATATTAGAGGGTCACCCCAGGTTGGAAGGTTTGGAGACAAAGCAAGAGAGGCATGATTATGTTGGTTTGGACATGTGCTGAGGAGGGATGCTGAGTATATTGGGAAAAGATGCTAAGGATGAAGCTACCACCATAACAGGAAAAGAGGAAGGCCTAAGATAAGGTTTATGGATGTGGTGAGAGAGGACATACATGCAGGTGGTTGGTGTGTGGTGAGAGAGGACATACATGCAGGTGGTTGGTGTGACAGAGCAAGATGCAGAGGACAGGAAGAAATGGAAACAGATGATCCGCTGTGGCGACCCCTAACGGAAACAGCAGGAAGATGATGATGATGAGGGTAGTGTAGAAACTGTAGATATTTTAGCTTATAACGTTAACAGGTATGTTGTTGAACTATTTGTAAATACATTTTCACCACATTGAAACTACAGATCTTTTGTCTGATCTGTAAGTTTTCATTGTTTTTGTTTGCATACCAACTAATATGCATAATTTATTGGTTGATGTTTCAAAAAGTTTTTCCTCCCAGGCTATTACTATGAAGGGTTAGTTTGTAATCAATACAGTTACATGGCTAACACATATTTATGTACTTCTTTTTTTCCAGACATTGCAGGGGAATATTTATTCTGCTTGTACATACACAGTTTTATTTATTTTTTATTTTTAGTTTTGTACACTTTTTGCAATGGACTAAATACATTTTTGAGGAGTCATTTGCAACTTTTTCAGATTGCCAGATTTTACGATAAAGTGTGCCTTTCTGCTGGATTGGAGGTGGATAGGTGAAGTGATACTCTTGTCAGCATTGTGCTTGGTTTTCTTACTTATGATGTGTAGATAAGTACTGTAGCCTGGTCATTCTAAAGGATACGTTTTTTTATTTTAATAGCTAATGTTGGGTGTTACCTGGTGAAGATCAGTTTTAGTGGAGGCCAGGGGAAGCTGTACACTGCAAATCGACAATTGTGCAAGAAATTTCAGTAGCAATACTTAAACTGGAGAGTGGGTAATTAACAGGACAAGTGCAGTGTTGCACTCTGTAGTAGTAACTGTAACTGTCCCGGAGCTGGAATTATGCCTCTCAGTTGTTTAGAATTTTGCATAACGTCCACAGTTTTACCTCATAATTTTTGCCCTGTCCCCGACAACATTTTTGATGTTTCTAGTAAATCTTTGAGTATTACTGTTAGTAATGTCCAGCATTACAGTTTCATATTTATTGTTCAGAGAATGCATGTCTATGCAAAACCTGTTGTACTATTAACTTTTTTAAGTGGATTACAGTAATGTTTAAAACTTGTCCCTGATATTTTGGTCTTTGTGCTCTCACCTCCATTATGTTTAGCTTTGTTTTGAGTTCTTGAGCAAAGAAGTTGAGAGGCGTGGTTGGAATAGGTAGTAAAGTTGATATGTTTGGTACAGTAGTACTCAGTGAAGTTAAAAACAAGACTAAGTTAATTTGATTGATTTGTTTAAGAACGTTTAAATCAAAGAATGGCAGTATTCATGGATAGGAGGTAAGAGGAATGAGCGATGGGTGAGTTTAAGGTGATTTTGCTTAAAATCAAAAATAATTGACTGTAATGAAAGTAAAATGCCAAATAAGAGTAGTAGGTATGGAAGGAGCTTCTATGACTATAAAGTGAGGAAAGGACAATATTTAGGATCAGACATCTAGAAATCAGAAATGGGAAAATGGTATTGTCACAGAGAAATGTAGCTCAGAGGATTAGACTAAATAATCTGTGGAATTTTAACTCCTTGCCAAGATTTCAGACCCAGGTCTTCCCTCCACATTGAAGCAGTTCCAGTTCAGCTAGTACTTAAATTTTATGTGTGAATTGAATGTGGATCCTTCATATTTCACCCTAGCATAAAAACAGTTTCTTGGCCTCTGGGAAAGATCTTGCCTCCAGATTTTAACTTTTATTAGGGTTTTTGCCATGCTGCTGTCTGTTTCAGTACTACTTGTACTGACAGTTTCGTATATGTATACCAGTGTCACTTGTGTGTTTGTAAATGCTGCCCTTTTTTTTTGCTATGAGTGAATATTTTAGTCACTTGTTCCACTTTATATTTAGTTAATAGCTAATAACGTATCAGCTTTCTTTCTCACTTGTCACAAGTGATAGCGTAGTACCCATTGCCTGTGCTGATGGTATGCAGAAATGGTATGTACTGCAATGTTACACACACATTTTCATGGCTACTGTAGGTATTTTCCAAACGTTTGTGATTGCCACTCCTGTTCATTGTTTTTGTAAACAGTAGCTTGTTTCCGGTATAGAGCAGACTGTCAAACATTTATCCTTGCTGACAAGAACATGAATTCTTAATTCAAAACTGCAAACTAACTTCCACTATATAGGTAGTCCTCTACAATTATCGTAGAACCACAAACTGAAGACCAGCTACACGAAATAAAGGAAAAAAGATTTAATGAAATCCAAATCACATGAAACTTCTCTAGCGCCTCGGCCACTTGCCTTTAACATACTCTGTTAAAGGCAAGTGGCCGAGGCGCTAGAGAAGTTTCATGTGATTTGGATTTCATTAAATCTTTTTTCCTTTATTTCGTGTAGCTGGTCTTCAGTTTGTGGTTCTACGATTTATCCTTATTGGTTGTGGTTTATTTCTAGTCCTCTACAGTTAGTTAAAGATCTGCTGCAAAAGATTTTTAATGTTAAACATTGAACAGTTTCAAGTTTCTCCATCAATATGATCACATATTGCCAATTCTCCAGTAAATTCCATTTTAACTCTCCTAGGCAGATACAGTATTTTGCAGTGCATGACTGCAGATGTGTTGGGTCATTCACCACGTCCATGCAGAATGCAGTGACCTCACTGTTTGGGAAATCACTGATTTACTTAAATTGGTCCATGCAGAATGCACTGACCTCATTGTTTGGGAAATCGCTGATTTACTTAAATTGGTCTTGTAATTGTTTATAATTAAGTAATATCTTACATTTATTCTGACAAGGAAAGAAAATACTGGGTCTTGCAATCTTTTATGGAAATGGTCACTAGTTTCCTTGAACATCCACAAATGTATCGTCAACATCATTCAGATGTTTCTACCAAGAGAGTGGAACAGCAGATATTGATTGACTTCTACATTCAGAGGGAGTTTTCCAAGTTTATTTTACATAAATACATTAACAAAGTTATTTATTGTGATGCACATGTGATTGCCTTGTTTGAAGTTG
This sequence comes from Protopterus annectens, assembly GCF_019279795.1. Classification (NCBI taxonomy): domain Eukaryota; kingdom Metazoa; phylum Chordata; order Ceratodontiformes; family Protopteridae; genus Protopterus; species Protopterus annectens. The sequence continues at coordinate 1,212,701,550 of NC_056731.1, forward strand.
CAATGTGGCTTACATATACTGTTTAATGCTGAATATTAAAACTCCAGTGACCTAACATTTAAGTCAGGCTTACAGATGAGTATCTAGATTTGCTACAGGTCGTCATCACTTAATGAACACGCCTTTGTGAGTCATTGCACAACCTACAGCAGTTTTTTTTTTTTTTATTAGGAATACTGTATGCAGCTGAAATTTGCCCAGAATAGTATACTATATGTATCTGAAATTTACCCAGAGTACATTGTCTGTATTTATCCTTTATTTGCCTGACCTTATGAAGTACTGTCACCTGGCAAGAAACTCCTTTTGCACCCAGAGCCTCATTGGCAGCCTGGGTAGTATTCCCAGATGAAGGAAAACATTTGGCAAGTTTGATATTCTGTATACCTTGGAAAGTCTGGAATAAACTTTCCAAAGAAAAGGTGAGGTCTGCCTGTAAAAGCAAATATTAAAATTGAACTGAAATTCATTCTGATTAGTAACTGTAATTGTTGGGTCACCTAATTCATTTTGAAGTATGTTCCTCTGTCTAGCCCAGTTTGATCCAGTAAATGTTGCAAAGTTTACTATACCATAATAGATACCTTTCAGTTTCCTAATGTCTTGTATATTGCCAAAATATGTACATACTTGGTTAACTAATAGTACCATACATGAGTTTTGCGTAATTGTCAGTGACAACCAGTTTAAGCTTTTTTACAGGCGGTCTTCTTACCTGTATGTAGTTACACTTCAGTGTTTGCTATTGGCAGTATTTTTGTTATGTTTGTTGTTAATTTACTTGTTCTTGTTTTTAGTTGGACTTCTAATGTTATGTTTTTTGTAACGTAAAAGAAATCTGGTTCTGTCTGACAGTCGTCATTCTCAGTGTTTGGTTCATTGCCCTCTTTGTAAATGTGCTTGTGTTGCAGGCATTGCACACAGATGTTATTCTCTGTTGTGTTTCTGTTATGTACTGGAGATGTGTGTTCCTGCTGCTTCTACACTGTTAGCAATGTAATTGAATGTGAAATGACTTGGTAATAATAAAATAAAGAAACCCCTTCGAAAATGCAGGTACAATCTTAAGAAGATCAGTTGAATTTTTATTTATTGATTGACATTTGATTACTGGGAAGGTCAGACTGGATGGGGCCCATTTTCAGAGGATGCCCTGGGAGAAAAGCTCCAAATTATTACAAAACATATAAGAACAATAATTTTGCAATCTTCAAAAATTGTTTTGGTCCTGTTTAGAGGTGCTTGTTTTTTTGGGGGGAGCAGTTGACAGGTACTGCTGCTGTTTTCATTCTGATTCTTATTGGTTTGCATTGGATTGACTGAGAAGTAGGAATCGGTAGTGTTTGTACGTAAGAATTCTTGTAAGTAGTTTTCCCACACATGTTATTGAATTTCCTGTTTATTGTTTCTGCTTTCTGCGTTTTATGGAAAGCCTTACTGCCAATCATTAGCGAACCGGAGTTCTGCTGTGGCGACCCCTAACCGGGAAAAGCCGAAAGATACAACAACATGGAAAGCCTGTTTTAAAAGCCTTGCTCTTTCGGTGTCAACAGCAGTTATGTTACACAGAAGATTGCAAAGTATCTAGTAAAGACTGTAACCCGAAGAAAAAAAGTTCATTGAAATACTAATCTCACGGTTAAGGGAGACTTTAGATTTTTTGTGCATTTAGTAAGTAGAATGTTAACATAAAAGAACAAATGTTAGTTGACTTTCAAAATTGTTTGTTGTAAGAAATGCAAAAATCCGTTAGCAGATGGATTATGCATGTAGAAATTAACCGGAACAGAAATAAGGTTTGCAGACATAAATCTTTTTATCATAGTAAAATGGGGGAAAATGAGTTGTGGGTGGGTGGATAAATTGTGGGAGATACGCAGATTTCTAATCTGCTTTGATTTATTTAATTTGTGCAATATGGGCTAATCCCACGAAAGGAGTGCACTATACTTAATGGGAAACCAAGAAAAAAGGTTTCATGCAGAACAAGAGCAGGACACCCAGTACTCATAGCAGTGGTGCAGCGGTAGCGTTGTTGCCTCACAGCAAGAGGTTCTCCCGTTCGATTCTCGGCTGCAGTGTGGGGAGTACTTCTTCTGTGTGGAGTCTGCATGTCCTCCCCGCAGTTGGGTGGCATTCGAAAAACATGCATAAATGGGTGTTTCTTCATTAAAGGTTGGACTCTGGGTTCGTGAAAATCTACTGCCAATCATTAGCGGACCGGAGTTCCGTTGTGGCGACCCCTAACCGGGAAAAGTCGAAAGACAACAACTGTGTCATAAGTAATCTTCACTGGCAGGTTTTAAAAAACATATGTTGCATTGTTCTGAAACAAATTCCTCTTGTGCAGACCTCTGCTGGAAGGAGGATGGGCTGACACCAACAAAGTGGTGAAGAATGTTTGCAGGCAGATTGTAGAGAAGTTATGGGTGTGTTCAGGTGAAATATTTCTGGTGGGTGAGAGATTATGTGGAAGTTGGATTAATTATTTTATGTTTTCATTACTGACAGATTGTCACCGGGCTAGAAAGCCAGGACAAAAACAAAATAGGACCAACACATAGGTAAACTGTTGGAATGCAAGAAACACATCCAAACAGCAAGCAAGCAATTCCAGATAATGGACACACTGAGTCAGTAAAAACAAATTTATTAGGAATCCACAATGTTTTCAGGAAAAATCCCTTCTTCAGTATCATTTAAATAGTTCAAGGAAATTAGACAGCCCAAACAAAAACATATCAAATTAGCCAATTGAAACTTAAAGTCAGTATTAAACCTATATTAAAGAAAAGACAAACTATTTTAAAATGTTTTGTGTTTTTAGATTTGTTAGATTTTTTTTTATAAATATGATTTGTAGTAGGATTCTTTTTTTATAAATATGATTTACAATAGGATTCTTTTTTTGTATTTCTTGTATGTATGTATGTGTGTGTATGTATATATGTGTATATATATATATATATATATATATATATATATATATATATTTTTTTTTTTTTTTTTTGTATATGTAGAGTGACTTTCAATTGGCTAATTTGATGTTTTTTTGATTGGGCTGTGTCATTTCCTTGAACTATTTAAATGGAGTTCTGGTTCTAAAGTTGTTATACTGAAGAGGGGATATTTCCCGAAAGCTTTGTGGATTCTTAATAAATCCGTTTTTACTGACTCAGCATGTCTGTTTTCTGGAATTGCTTACTTGCTGTCTAGAAAGCCAGGACACCAATGATTCTTTTTTCGTACTGTTACTACAGAGGATCGAGTAGGGAGAAATGCAGATGCCATGATGGTGTGTTTTCAGCAAGGTCAGATTGTTGACCTTTACTTGACTTGTGAAGTATGAGCCTTAAAGATAGGCAGACTCTGGTGTGTGGTTTCAGATTTCCTTGGGGGTGCTGCACAGGCAATCCAACTTTGACTGTATTGCAGCATTTCACTAGTTGCATTAATAAGATGCACTAAATGCATGCGTTTCAGAGCGCATGGTGGTACTTTACACTGCTGCTTTAGTGAAAACTGTAGGTAAGCTGTATATTTACTTTATACATCTGTCATATATGCAGCTTTCAGAACAGCTGTAGACACCATTTAGTAGTCAATGGCACTGTGTATCCCAGGTTTACTTAGCAAACTGAGTATCTTAACTGTTGCATCCATTAGCAATGTAACCAGTGTGTAATGTCTGTAACTCATTTACCTTTGGCCTGGAGCTTGACTGAAAAAGGTCTTGGGTGGATCAGTTCACTTAACCTCTTGATATACAAACAGTAAAGAGAATTGAGAAATCTGTGCCATATGCGTAAAGGTTGGCTGTTGGTCTCCCTTGATCTAACCTCTTTTTTTAAAACAAGAAACATCTAAAGATATGTATGACATAGAACATGTTACATTTATATAAATGACAATAAATCCTAGTGGCAAAATCTCTGTTGCAAACATACATTCCAAACCGTGTGACACAACTGTAGCTGCAAACATTACACATCATATCCAGTCATTGTTAGTCAACCATTACATAGCTCATTCAAGTACTGCCATCTTTTAAACCTCTTTCTACTTCTACATATATTGAGTCCACAATTCCCATTTTTTCCAATGTAATTTGCTCTTACGCTTTTCTAAAGATCCCAGTTCCAGTTGTTTTAGCTCTTACAATCTTCACTACTGCTAGTAAAGTTGTTTTAGACTTTATTTCCATTTTCTATTAATTGCTTTTTTTTGGCAGTGATCATAATTAGACTCAACAAGGTCTTTCTATGTCTAGGCAATTCCGAGTTTGTATCATAGCTCAAAAAAATAATTTCCCTAGTCACTCCAGCTTGCTCACCCAGCATCTCCGACAGAGCAGTCTGCAGGGAATCTTTAAAGACTACCAACTCATTACACTCCCAGAAAATATGCTCCCCTGTTACCCTTTTCTGCCCCATCACATCTCCAACATTTGCTGTCTACCTGAGGAAAACATTTTTGAAGTCTGTTTGGGGTATAAAAATACCTATGCAAGCACTTCCAGGCAAAGATCTGAAATATTCTAGATTTTGTTGCATATTTGGGAGACATACAATAACCCACCCTCCTGTTGTTCCTTTGTATGTTGCTTATCTGATCTCTCTTCCTAGTCATTCCTAACCTCCTCTGATTGATTTTTATAGTTATCATGCAATTATTCCTTTCTTAATGGCAACTTCTGTTCTAGATTCTACTGTATTGTGATATCAATCCTTGATATGAAAGGCAATCTTTAGCCTGCAGTCCAAATAAGTTAATTGGTATCTTCCCATTGTATTACCTTTTCCTGTCTAGGTATTTTCTGCCAGTACCTTGGTTCCTTTGTCAGTTTTCTCCAATATATTCCCGCTCTTCTTGCCCTATTGTCTGTATCCCTAATTGCAGTCATCCCTATCAGCAGAATCTCCTTTCTCCATTCCCATGTTGGCTTAGTTCTTAGAAGACTTTCTGCTGCTTTATGAATATAATAGTTTGTATGATTATTATTCTCCTTAAAGGTCTGCATCCAACATCCCAGTCTCTCCCTGTTACTTGAGCTTCCCCCCTGTTTCATCATCATCGCTTGCCACTTTGAATTACAGTTTTCTGCTTGTGCTGTGTTATAGGATCCTTATCTGTGTAGCACTGAAGTACCCCTTCAATGCGGGTAATCCCAATCTGCCCAGTTATATTGGAAGAAATAAGCTTATCCCACTTGACTGTTGTCGTCTTCCCCTCCAAGGTAAAATCCTGCAGCTCTTTGTTAGTTGCTATCCACAACTTCTCTGGTTGATAAAAATATGCCTGACCAGTGTATAAGACTAAAGGGACTAAAAATAATTTTAACACTTGTATCTTACTATCAATATCCATATAATAAAGTTTTTATTTTCTCAGTTTTTGTATTGCCTTTTTAGTCTCTTCCTACATATCCTTAGCTGCCACACCAGTACAATTTTTAATCCATACTCCTAAATACTTCATTTTATCATGTCCCCATAAATATGGATATTGCTGAACCAGTTCATATGTGAGTACCTAATTTACTGCTGTTGTTTTTGTGTTTGCTTCACTAATTTTGTATACCAAAAAGATTTGAAACTTTGTCAGCTGTCTCAATATGTTCCACAACACTGTAATGCTTCTTTCTGGTTTTGTCAGTTGTAAAATAATGTCATCTGCAAATAGAGCCAGCTTTTATTGACTACCATACCACTTACATCCTTGAATTTCTGAGTCCCTTATTTTCTTTGCCAGTGGTTCTAAATATAATGCAAATAACAAAGGGGGAGATGACACCCCTGCCTCTTGGCATAACCTCTTTCTTTTAACAGAGGTGAGGCTCTTAGGTTTTACTCCTGCTATTACAAAGTTTTTTCATCAGATAGTATGATACATAAGTAAAACTGGTACGAAAACCATTCCTGTCAGTTTTAGATTAGACAGTTGGGGTTTTGCCCTAATGTCTTTCTCCTTTCAGATGTAGTGTCTGTGGGAGGGGGAATTTTCCCTTTTAAGTAGATTATGGCATGGAGCAGGTAGCATCTTGGTTCATGCTTTTGTCTGTGTATTTATTTCATTTGTTAATCGAGTTGAGCCGCTTAAAGTTAAATAATATGCAAGTGTACAGAATGAAATGCATCATCATTTTATAGCCTTATCCTTCTGTACTGTGGTTACAGACTGCCTTGCATATGCTGAGTAAAATTAATCTATCCAACGTCTTTCAGTAAGGGAGAAGTATGTAGTACGTTACTCCTGTCCTTTATAGCTAGCAACGTGTGATAGTGTTTTTCTTTTTTTCCCCAATGCACTTGAGACTTTGTTATGAGTACAAAAACACTGAATACCATTTTACAGTCCTAGCATCATGAATTGCATGGTGGGCGAACTTTAAGGGATAGCAAAAGCAAGAAAAAAACACAAACCTTAGGTCAAAAGAGAACTTCAGAACCATACATATTGATTTCTAGCACATTTTGCTGCATCAAAATGTACTTTCATTGTTTGAAAACAACCACTTTGTTGTACATCTGCATTTGTTTCCTAATTAATTTTGTCACTGGGTAGATTTTCTGTTGCAAACAAGGGAGTATTAGGTTCAGTTGCTATGATGGCATAAAGCTTTTACTCATGGCCAAATCATCATCAGCCACGGTTCATTCAACATGTTTGGTAACTGCAGGCCTTGCTGGTGGTTGTGGTAGTGGTGATGGGTCAATGGAGGAGTGAGCGGCCAACAGCCTACTTACCTGCCCTGCTGTGGTAGTCACATTATAGGACTTGTTTTTGGTGGAGGAGACCCGGGACTTGTTTAGGGCACACGGACTAGAGCAAAGGAAGGAACCCTTGCTAGTGCCTTGTAGTGCTTGCATACATTGCTGCATTTAAGCAGTTTACTTGTCATCCCTAGGAGAGTGTGGTAGGTAGAACTAGCTTCCTGTTTCGTGATCTATGAGAAGTACAGCAAAATGAGTCCCTTTAATGTCTGCTAACCCTCCTGAATTGGCTAACCCTCCTGAATTGGCAAGTCAGCAGGGAAGTACTCTTTTTGAAAGGAAGCACTTCCCCACCCACACACACTGTAGTAGGACCATGACGGTGGTAATTGAGGAAAATGGGTGGATATGTACCCTTCTTACCCCACTCCCAAATATTTCACATGTGTAGTTTGTGTAGTAGTATTATTAGAAAAGGCATGCAGATAAATTGTAATGCTTGTACAGTACTGAGTGCTAGTGTGACTGTACATATCGTGGGTCATGGAGAAGACCAATAGTGTAATTTACGTGTGTGTCTTGTATGAAGGCTGCATGCTGTGTGAGGAGACTTATGAGGAGAATTTGTGGTTAGAAAAATTAAGTGCTGCACGTTTCTCGTTTTGTAGGTATTTTCATGTCACGGCACGTTTGTAGCCATTATTTATAGCATGTTGCAGTTGTTTGCAGAGGTATGTGTTTTTAACTAATACTTTTCTTTTATGAGAAGTCAAGCTATGACTTTATTCGAGAACTACCCGACACCATTTTGTGTATGCTGATTTAGTAATACTGTGTTATCAGCTTCTTTTTAAGCACAGTCCATGTTATACAGTTTGGTTGATTCAATTTTTTTATAATCCGCTCATCAGAACCACTAAAATAATGTAGGACCACGAGAATGGTAGTGTACAACTCTTGTTTAAACCTGCAGTGCGCTTGTGCTGCAGTTTTGATAGTGAGGAAAGAAACTGTTGCCTTGTTCTTTTACTTGCTAGGTGGCCTTTCTTTTAAATATGAGATACGCCTATGACTTCCCAGCTAAAATGAAACTTTCTTTTTATTGATTTAGAGACTGTACGTGAGCTTCATTAATGGCCTAAATTGTTTTCCGCTGATAATTGAAACCTTTGGAAAACATTGTTTTTGTAGATAATTTTGAAAAGATTTGTTTTGCTGCATGTTTGCGTAGTGGGGTCTTCTGGCGTGCATGCTTGTGTAGTGGGGTCTTCTGGCATTTGTTACACTAATTTAAATGTAGCATTCTTCCCATTTAACATAGTCTTTTAGAATTGTATATGTTTTACTGTTGAGTATGTTGAATTATGTTTATTTTATTAATGCTCTTGTATTTGAAGGGTCTTTGGTGTTTATATATTCCCATAGCAGAGTTTGCGAGTTCAATTTGTAGTTATAACCTCTCAACTCTGGAAACATGCATCACAGTATACTTGGTTTTAGGGTAGAAGTAATATCTTGGTGTTGAATTTGTTAAAATTCTGTAATAGTTGTTTACAGGTAGATGCACTATTTAAATTAAATGGTAAGGTGGTGTGCTGTAATTTCCCAGTTATTTTCATGATGTACAGATAGTAGCTGTATATGGCTATGATTGTAGCCAAAAGCTGAACTCTCAGAAAGTCTAACCTGGACCTGTTACATATTTGTAATTGCTAAAAACTCACCTAATAAACAAGTGGCTATGCCCCTGCAATACCCCTGACTAGACTAAAACCAGCATGCTCTTCAAGTTAATATTGCTCATAACCCTACCCCCACCTACCAAGCTTATCGTACCATGGCTGACTTGTATCTGTCAAGTTCCCACTGTCAACCATCTATCACATTCTACATCTACTACTGCCCAATTACTTCTAAACCCACTCTATTGTAAATAAGCTACTGTCTGAATACTATCTAATTATACCTAACTCCACTACTACGGTGTATACTCTGCTGTGTGTTATCTTTACTGTTTATGGTGTAAAATGACATATTCATTACAGTGGTTTACATATGAAATCACAGTTTTCTTGTACAAATGTACTATTACTATATTAATATTTGTGAGGTGGTGCAGCGGTAGCGTTGTTGCCTCACAACAAGAGGTTCTCCAGTTCAATTCTTGGCTAGAGTGCGGGGAGTGCCTTCTGTATGGAGTCTGCATGTCCTCCACGCGGTTTGATGGGTGTTCGAAAGACATGTGTAAATAGACATGCCTTCGCTGAAGGTTGAACGTCGAGCTGGCACCTCGGCGTTTGTGAAAATCTACTGCCAATCATTAGCGGACTGGAGTTCTGCTGTGGCGACCCCTAACCGGGAAAAGCCGAAAGACAACAATAACTGTGTAAATGTCACATATATTATTGTTTGGTAACTGTGGAGCTTTTCTCCCCGGGCCTCCGCTGAAAAGGACACATGTCCAGTCGGACTTTCCTGGTAAACAAATGTAAAATAAAATAAGTAAATAATAAAAAATAATAAGAGTATATTTTCTATGAAGAAACAATGTTACCATGGAAAGAAATGAGACTGAGATCAGAATCTGGATCACCACTGAAGAATTCAATTTAGAAAATCTAACAACAAAACCAAATGCTGTACAACTGCGGAGTGTGTGTGTGTGTGTGTGTGTGTGTGTGCGTGTGTGTGTGTGTGTGTGCAGACGGGGTCAAAGTGCAACTATAAATAAATATATTGATTGTAACCAAAAATAACAAGGTCAGTATCTCAAAACGAGTAGATTTACTTCAATCCTCAAAACCATAAAAAAAGTGAGATAACAGTTTTAGAAAGAATTGCAAATAAATAATGCCACTAAAACTTGGCAGAGACTTTCAATTGAATAATTTATGAATGCAATTTATAACAGGCAAAAAAACTACACACCAATGAATAAAAAAAAAATCAGCACATATGGGCCAGTACCGAACTAGAAATAACTGATCACAAATGAAATCTTGTACCTCCTCCAGAGATTAATGGGGCACACTATGTGATATACTGTATGGAATGTAAAACAGCAAAACAGAGAGGACTTACCTAAAAAATGCTTTGTAAATGGGGACCTATTCTACGGAAAGCAAGCATACAATGGTGCTGGGAAAACAGCTATTAAAGTTGTTAGATCATACTGTATTTAGTACCTTCTACACACCATTCAAACAGACTGGATTAAAGTCCTTTACAGATGTTATAGAAAAGGATTTATAAGCATTGTAAACTCTCATAATGCTACTCCCCCATTTAAGGTTCCTGTTCTTGCGTTTGACTATTAAGTCTATCCTATTAAATACATCATATGCACCAACGATGTTCATAGGTGTATACACTAAGCTAATGACCACCAGAGCTTTTACAATCCTAGCCATGAAACCCAACACAACTACATCCCCTGGTACTCAGTTTTTATATCTGCGCACACACACACAAACACACATGCGCACACACACACACACACACACACCTCAGCTGTTATTGAGATTTTTGGCATCCAGCATGACTATTTCCGAATGTTCGTTACAAAACACATTATCAGACCTATGTGAATTAAGTCATCTGCTGCTTCAGTATCTTATGGCTTGCCATTCTGTGTCCCCTAACTAAACTCTTTGAAAGATTTCCTTATGGTCAAATTTTACAATACATCAAGTAGTAGGATATACCTGCTAACAGCTAATGCAGAGTTTGCCCTAACTACTGTACTATTACAGCAGCATATACCATCACTAATCAAATCTACAACATGGACTCTATTCCTGACTGGGTGCATTGTTTCTGGATCTGAAGAGGACATTTGAAATGACTGAACACAGACAGGTCCACAGGTATATACCAGACTAATGACTCGTTAATGTTGTTACATAAACAAAAGACAAGTGTGAGTTCTCTCAGAAATCACACAATGGTAAAGTAGCCATCAAGCCAACAGATCATTCATTATTAATGAAGAAAAATTCTCAGTGACCAGACTACCAATAGTGTCCACAAAGATCAGTTGATGGTGCTCTACTTTTTGCCATATTTATAAATGTTCTCTCCCTGCAACCTTACAAACATCAACAGCATACTTTATGCGGATGTTGTAGTTTTTACTGCAGCAGGAACCGGTGCCCTTAACAATTCCAACCACTTACAGGTGGAACTCAAAATGTTTTGGAACTGGCACACCACAAAATCTCATTATCAACAAATGAGAATCACCACCACGTTGCTAGATTACCATGGAAAGGTACTAATCCCATTACTGCAACAGACATCTTGAGGACTCTACCAACAGCCACCACTAAAAAGAAATAACCTTGTTGTTACCTTTGATCAGTACCAAAACTTTTACACCCACACTGAAGCTAAAGCAGACAAAATTCTAGCCCAAATTCAAATTTCCTGCAAAATATCCAGTTTATTCTCCCCTGAAGCCAGGCATATAATTGCAATTAAATGTACATTTCTCCAGACTGGAATAAGTGTTCCCCATCATAGTATAACTCTTCTCACATACTACCACCTTGCTGGGGATGAACAGAATACTTACATTCAGACATTAGTCTAATCTCAAGAACCACCACTGTACCACCACTTGGAAATGGCTGGCAGTAACAGCCAGAGTTACTTTCCTGCTGAGTACGCAAACCTTCCAGCTTCTGTATGGAGGGTATCGCCTGCCATTGAGAAACAGGTTGCTAACAGTCAGAGAACATCCCAAGGACCTGTACAATTAGTTGAACCTCCATTCAAATTAAGTACTACATAGAGTGCCTTTGCAAAACTAACCCCAACATGTTAGAATAAACTACCAGGTAGCTTAGTCACCAAAAACTATAAGACTTTTAAAGGAAAACTCCACCTTAGAATTAAAAAAAAAAAACACATTATTTCACTCTATCGCTGTTTTCAGTTATTTTAACACCTTAAAATCATGCTGACTGCTTCTTATATACTTTAATATGCTTTCTACAAAATGGCTGTCAACGGGGCTTGACATATTAATGTGATCTTATTTTTCTTCAAGATTGTCTCTTTCCCATAATCAAATTCAAGTCTGCTTTATACGAGTCATGCTAGACATAAGGAAGTAGTAGTGCATTCCCACACTGTTGAGACATAGAGTCATACTCCTATAACAGGACAGCTTCTTTTATTTCTTGAATGGCCCTCAAGTGTGTGTGTCTCGGGGCTTGTTTTATAGTATACTAAGGAATCTGTGGTATGCAGGGTTGCCAGACATCCCTATTTGAGCAGGTCTGTCCTGGGATCAGCACTCAAACCCCGAGTCCCACACTGCCAGTTAAAATCGCGGCGAAACAGCCTCAGCTTTATGATTTTTGATTGGCTCATATACTGGCATACGGGCCAATCATAAATGGCAAAGCAGAGCCACTTCTGTTCAATTCAAAACAGCGGGCTATTCCTCATTGAACAGAAGAGGCTCTGCTGTACAATTTTTTGATTGGCTCATATGCTGGTATACGAGTCAATCAAAAATCGCAAAGCAGAACTACATTTTTTTGGTCCCTACCCATCTCTTTACAAATCTGGCAACTCTGATGGTATGCCATGCAAGTGTAGACAAATTCCTCTGCAACTTATGTAACACATTAAGCTAAAAAAAGTGGGTGGTCTTCCCTTCCTTTGACACCTAAGTTAGGAAATGAAAGGTTTAAAAAGTAGAAGCATGTTTCAGGTACCTACACATTACTGGAATCATAGGAGAAAAGCAACCCAAGAATTGAGCTAAACTGTAGGAGAAGGTGGAGTTTTCCTTTAAAAAACATTTTATAAACCATATTACTAATGAAAATTAATGCAAATATGTAACAGGTCCAGGTTAGACTTTCTGAGAGTTCAGCTTTTGGCTACAATCATAGCCATATACAGCTACTATCTGTACATCATGAAAATAACTGGGAAATTACAGCACACCACCTTACAATTTAATTTAAATAGTGCATCTACCTGTAAACAACTATTACAGAATTTTAACAAATTCAACACCAAGATATTACTTCTACCCTAAAACCAAGTATACTGTGATGCATGTTTCCAGAGTTGAGAGGTTATAACTACAAATTGAACTTGCAAACTCTGCTATGGGAATATATAAACACCAAAGTTGAGAAAGGGTCGGGGTGGATGATATTTCATATGGTAGTGAATTCCAGACTTTGCCTATATAGTTTGAGAATAGTGATTCCCTGGCTGACTCAATCTTGATACGTGGTTTATTGGTGGAGTGTAAAGTTCTATAGCTGGTATATGGTGATAGAATATTTTGGAGTGTGGGTGTTCTTTCCCTTTGGTAGAATATCTTATGGGCTACACTTAGTTGGTTATATAGTAGGAGATTGGGGAGTTCTAGCCAATTGTTTTTTTTAAGGGGGGTACAGCAGTGAGTTGTTGATGGGGAATTGGTGGCGTATGTAGCAATTTTATTGTGGCAGGCTTCAAGCTTGGCTAAATCGGTTTCTCTAAGGTTAGTGAGTATGGGGGATGCATAAAGTAGTATTGACATCAAATGTGATTGGGTGATTTTGGCTTTAGTGTTATTTGTAAAGAATTGTTTGTTCCTGTATAAAATTCCAATTTTTTATGAACTTTTTTTTATAGTTTGAGATATGTGGATGTCAAATCTCATATTGCAGTCAATTTATATGCCTAGCAGCTTAGTATGGGGTGAGGGGGAAATGGGTATATTATCTAATGAAGTTAAATTAAAAGTACATGGAGATGCGTATGCTTTGGTGGGCTGAAATATCATAAGCTTGTTTTAAGAATTAACTGAGAGTTAGTTAGCAAGGTTTCAATTGCTAGGAAGGATAGTTGTGTTACTTTATGAAGTTCTTCTATGGTAGCAGCAGCACAGATGACTATAGAGTCATCTGCTTACTGAATGAGCAATGCTTGTGGGACTGAGGTGTGCAGGTTATTGGTGAAGTTAGAGAAGAGTAATGGCCCTACAATTGAGCCTTGTGGAAAGCCAAGGGATGATATTGTTTGTTGCCAGTGTACAGCTTGCTGACGCCCGGATAGGTAGCTCTGGAACCAGGCAAAGGTAGATTGGGACATGTTAAGGTCAGAGAGGACATTCAGGAGATTGCTGTGAGAGACCATATCAAAGGCTTTTGACAGGTCTAAGAATATAGAGGATACATAGTTGCCATTATTTTTATGGAAGTTGATCATGTTTGTAAATGACATTAATGCAGTAGTTGTACTATGGAATGGTCGGAAGCCATGCTGGGTATTGGTTAGTAGTTTATGAGTTTACAGGTAGTCCGTGATTTGTTATTAGGATGGGATCAACATTACATTAACTGTTGCTTGCTTTTGCAGTAAAAAATGTCTCCTAATGTTATGTAATCTTCTTATTATTCTTCTTCTTTCGGCTTTTCCCAGTTAGGGGTCGCCACAACGGATCACCTGTCCGCTCATGATTGGCAGTGGAGTTTTACAGTGTCAAGTTGCCAGCCCAGCGCCCAACCTTCCACAGAAGGCACACACATGCACACATTCACACCTAGGGCCAATTTAGAGTGTCTAATCCACCTACAGCATGTCTTTGGGATGTGGGAGGAAACCGGAGCACCCGGAGGAAACCCATGTTCTGTTAATTATTTTTCATTTATTGATGGGTTTAAAACTTGGTGTTAATAGCTAAGTGGGGTATGTGAGGGGGGTAGCACCATGGCAGAATTTCTACTTGGACTGCATACCCTGATATACCTCCAGTTGAGGGAGGGGCGACGTTTTAGTTGGATAACTGCTTTGACTACTTGGATATTACTTCTTTGTATCTCTATATCTTTCTATCTATTTATTTTGCTCAGTATCTGAAGCTCTGAACCCCAAGCCAGTTGCATGCTCCAGGGCAGAATGAAAACTTCCAATTCTTTCCTACTGGCATATGAACTAGGGTTTTACAGCTAGACACCTACATAATAATTTTTTTTGTCTAAAATTATTTTTTTCATTTAAGAGTGAGACATAACAATGAAGAGTAACATTTTTGAAGTTTAGTGATGAAGGGTAAGTGGTCCTGTAGCAAACTGATACCCCTGGTCATGAAGTGTACTTTGTGTCTTGCCTGTTTTGATTTAGGTTTGGGAAAGACCTTCAGTCCTTCTTTTATTTTGAATTTTTAATAGAAAATGGTGGTGTTTCTAATATCACCAAGCTAGATGAATCTACCTTAATGAGTATTCTTTCCATGGAAAAGGTATTTATGGGAATTTCATGAATCATCCATGTAAAGGATAATTTCTGTGGTGAGGATCAGGGAGTTTGTTAATGAATAGTGGTGAAAAGAATTGTTTCAAGAACAGAACTTTGAAGAAAATTTTGAATACAGAGTGGATGCGGTGGAAATGTGTTCTCATTTGTTAAGCAGACACATTGAAAATAAAAATTAGAAAGCCGGGAGAGAAGATGATAATGGTTTATGAAACTGAATGCTGTCTTCAGACTAACCTAAGGTGACAAATTCTGCTGAATAATGCCAAAATACTATCCCTTTATCCATGTGATTAAAACTGAAATCAGTTGCTTGAAATAAGCCGGTAATCTTAGTATACCCAGCACATTTTGGAAGTAGCTGATGCTGCTAAATAGAGGGCAGCATAATAGACCATTATATATACCTGTGAGTGGAAATGTGATCATCTGTATAAAGTAAGCCAATATTATGTTATACTCAGGTCTGCGTTTGATGTCCTTCAAGAATGCAACTGCAGTCATAACATATGGGTTGTCCTGCCTCAGGCAGCCCTCGGTCGGCCGGATTCCAAAGTCTGGGTCCGACATCGGCTGATGTCGCATTTCTCTCCGACGTCAGAGCTGCTGGAGTACATAAGCATCAGCCAACGCCATTTTCTTCAGTCTTTCTTGCCGCGCGGTGCCCGAAGCAGAAGCAGTTCGCAAGTGCCGGTCGGTCAGCTCCTGTATTCTTCGAATCCGAAGTCATCAAAAAAGCTAAGTACCCCGTTGGGGACCTTTCTTGCCTCAGCCGATGTCAGAAATTACTGAAAAAGTTAACAATTGTCTGTCTTGTGGTAAACAAATACCTCATAAGGATTTCCACTCTTACTGTCTTCCTTGCCTTGGCCCAGACCATGACGTCTCGGCCTGTGTCGCCTGTGCTCGCTTCAATAAGCGCACTCTTAGGCACCGGGCGGAGTTCGCTGAAGACTTTTTCGGCGATAAATTTGCTTATACAATGCCGTCGGAACTTCCGACATCGCAGACTCCTAAGAAACGAAAAGACTGGGACCGACTTCCTCGGCCCGCGTCTTCCACCGACTCCACGCCAAAACCTACCGCGAGTGCTCCGGTTCCCCCTGAGACAGTTATTTCACCGCTCCGAACCGAAGACACCACTTTACCGACACCTCCGATACCGGAGGCCACACCGACACCAGTTATAAGACACCGCTTTACCGACACCTCCGATACCGGAGGCCACACCGACGCCAGTTATAGTTTTTCCTCCGGATACTGAAACCGAGGAAATGCCCGAGACCATTGCTGTAGATAAGGTCACTCCTGCACGTGGAGCTGCTAGGCCTCCTATGGCCATGTCTATTAAGGCCTACACACGTGCTAAGGCAGCCAGCAAGACCAAGCACCTTACTGCTAAGGCCTTACCTCAGCCTACTCCTGAAACACAAATCATGACTATGGCCGCAGACTTAATTTCCATGATTAGAGGTTCACAGGCCCATCCTGAGAGAGGATCCCAGCCTCCTCCTGATGAGGCTCCGGGTTGAACCCTCTGACCCTATCCCTTCAGATGAAGATTCTGAGGACTCTGTTCACTCCGATGGCCAGGAAGAGCCCTTCCAGACCTATAAGGACTTGGATGCGGAGGATTCCATCCCCTCGGCCTCCCCTCCTGAGGATATTTCTTTTGGGGAAGTTCTGCATACCATGAGGGAACATTTTAAGTGGCAAGGCCAGGAATATTCTGATTCCAGAAAGCACCTTTGGATGACCTATACTCTGACTCCAGTGTTACCCCGGATACTCTTCCTCCTGCCCCAGCCAAGCCAGACAGATATTATAGGGTCCAAGAAACACATTCTCATTTCTTTAGGGCCCGTGCTGTTGATTTAGAAACTATTTCTCAGGGACCTAAAGGGGTTTCAGCATCCACCTCCAAAAAATCCCTTGCCTTCCAACAGGGAAGCTAGGTCATTGGAGAGATGGGGGAAAAAGGTCTACACCTCCACTACTTTATCTATGAGAGCTCTGAATTGCCTCTTTCATATGTTTCAATATCAGGATTACCTGTTAGATGATTTACAGAAAACATTGGCCTCTCCTGAACCTTTAGACAGGAAGTCTTTGCAGGAAGCTGTACATAATTCTCAGCAAGTCAGCAATCACTTTCTGCAATATGCATATGATGCATTGGAAGCTTCATGTAGGGCAGCTATGACAGGGCGGTCATTCGTAGACATGCATGGTTAAAAGAACAACCTCTACCAGATCATGTTAAGGCAAAACTTCTTGATGCACCTTTGGAAAAGAACAAGCTTTTTGGTACTAATGCTAAAGATGTGTTCAGACGGTCAAAGATTTCCTCCAGGTTCAGCCACCCAGATTCAGCAGGAATTGGCCTTCTAAAAACTGGTCCTTTCCTAATCCTGAAAGATTTCAAAGGGGTAAAAACAGGCATGGCCGAGGAAGAGGACAATACAGAGGTTCTTACAGGGGACGACAATGGCAACCAGCAAACCAAAGAAGTGACACAGGGGTCTCCCCTGCCCCACAGGGACAATCTCAATGACTTTCCTCTACTTCCGCTGACCAAGGAGCAAATAGAAGCTCCCTTGGGCGGAAAATTATCTCTGTTTTCAGACAATTGGCACAGATTGACAAAGGACAAATGGATTTTGGACATTATAGACCAAGGTTACAGGTTCTGCCAAACCTACCACAAAACCAGAGGGCAGAGGCCATCAAGCAAATTTCTCTGCTTGCTCAGATCAAAGCAATAGAAATCGAGTTCCACAACAAGAACAAGGCCAGGGGTTTTACTCAAGACTGTTCCTTGTTCGAAGAAAAGAAACTCAATGGAGACCAATACTGGATTTGTCCACATTAAACACTTTTCTCATAGTACCAAAGTTCAAAATGCTGACTCTACAGCAACTTCTTCCCATGCTGGGCAAGGGGTCTTGGCTGATTACTCTGGACCTCAAGGAGGCATACCTGCATGTCCCTATCAGACACAGCTGCAGAAGATACCTCAGATTTCTTGCAGGGCCAGAGCATTATCAATTCTCAGCATTGCCATTTGGCTTATCTACTGCACCCAGAGTATTTACAAAATGCCTGGCTTCAGTAATTGCTCATTGCAGGCTCCAGGGGATCCAAATTTACCCATACCTGGACGACTGCCTCATACAAGCGGACGACAAATTGATTTTGACAAAAAACTTGAACTATGTCATACAATTGCTACAGGCTCTGGGATACACAGTCAACTTCCAAAAGTCAAGACTTCAGCCATCCCAGCAAATAACCTTCTTAGGAGCCAATCTAGACACAGCCTCTCAAATGGCTTACCTGACAGAAGACAAGCAAGAGAAGGTAACTCATTATTTCAAAGGTTTGGCAAAACTCACCCAGATGACTGCAAGGGGATTCCTACAGGCCCTGGGTTACATGGCATCCTGCATTCTCCTGGTTCCATTAGCAAGACTACACACGAGAAAGCTTCAGTGATACCTAAAAAGCCTATGGTCTCAGCACAGCAACAACCTAGAGACAACCATACCGCTCATTCCATGCCTACAAAAGGAATTCCTATGGTGGGCCTCTGTAAGCCAGGCAAACACAGGTATGTCATTCAAAAAACCTCAGATAACACAGACCATGACCACAGACGCCTCAGACCTTGGATGGGGGGCGCACATGGAGGGCAGATGTATACAAAGACAATGGTCTCCAAAGGAAACACATCTGCATATAAACCAAAAGGAAATGCTGGCAGTAATGCATGCCATCGAGGCCTTTCGACAACAACTTCAGCAAGGCCATCTACTGATACGGACAGACAACACCACTGTGATGTGGTACATAAACAAGCAAGGGGGCACCCATTCCTACCCCCTTTGCAGACTGACAATGAATCTTTGGGAAAAATCACTGAGCCTAAACGTACAGTTGCAATCCCAGTTTGTTCCAGGCAAAGACAATGTGCTGGCGGACAGCCTAAGCAGGAATTTCATAGATCCACACGAGTGGAGGTTACATCCGAAAATCTTCACACAACTCACCTCGACATGGTGCAGGCCAGAAGTAGACCTATTTGCCTCCCACCTCAACCATCATCTACAAAAATTCTGTTCAAGGACATACCATCCACAAGCTTGGAAAATAGATGCTCTTTCATTCAACTGGAACTTTCTAAAAATCTATGCATTCCCACCTCTGCCACTGATGACCACAGTATTACTAAAGATCAAAGCAGAGAGGCCCAAGGGGATCCTAATAGCTCCAGACTGGCCAAGACAACACTGGTACCCACTACTATGGAGCATATGTCACAACAAAAAGTGGGCCCTTCCCCAGTGGCCCCTACTTTTGACTCAACACAACTTCAAAACAGTGCATCCAAACCTTCAGACACTGCAGCTAACAGCCTGGGAGATCCCATGAATAACATCAATCTATCTCTCTCCAAGGAAGTTCAGCGGATATTAACAGAAGCTCGAAGACCATCCACCAGAAAGGTTTACTTAGCTTGGCAGTAATGCATGCCATCGAGGCCTTTCGACAACAACTTCAGCAAGGCCATCTACTGATACGGACAGCAACTTAGCAAAATGGAAGAGATTCAGCATTTGGAATACCAGCAAGGGACATGATGCATCATTATTGAATATCCCACTCGTCCTGGAATATTTGGCAGATATGCTACAGAATGGACTCTCATATTCTTCCATAAAGATACATGCTTCCGCTATCTCAGCTAGATATAACACTGATCCGCCTGTGTTTTCACATCCTTTGTTAAGGCAATTCCTCAGGGGAATCAAGAACATTAAGCCACCAAGAAAGGCTCCAGTGCCAGCTTGGGACCTCAACTTTGTCCTAGAAAAACTGACTCTACCTCCCTTTGAGCCAGCAGCTTCAGTGGACTTACAATTTTTATCATGGAAGACAGCTTTCCTGTTGGCAATTACCTCAGCAAGAAGGGTTTCGGAACTACAGGCCCTAATGGCAACACCACCGTTCATAATCTTTCACAGAGACAGGGTATCCTTAAGAACCAACCCTACTTTTATGCCAAAGGTGGTATCTAGGGTTTCTTTAAATCAAGCTATTCACCTGCCTACTTTCTTCCCCAATCCTGAGAGCAAAGGGGAAAGACTGTTGCATACCTTGGACATTCACAGACAACTTCGCGACTACCTGGACAGAACCAAGACCAGTAGGAAGTCTGATCAGCTTTTTGTAGCTTACGCCCCTGGAGTACAAGGAAAAGCAATTTCCAAACAGACTATTTCAAAATGGATTGGACATTGCATCAGATTTTGTTATTCCTTCCATGGGAAGAATGTTCCAGCCAATGTCAGACCACACTCCACCAGAGCTACAGCCACCTCTACAGCATTCTTAAGAGGGGTGCCTACAAAAGACATTCTAGAAGCTGCTACATGGAGCTCCGTGCATACATTCTCCAAACACTACAGTCTCCCTTTATATTCCAGATCCAGAGCAGGCTTTGCTTCGGCAGTCCTGCAGGGTTTGATTGCCACACCATCTCTTTCCTAGAGCATTCCTCCTCCCCCAGCTAAGCTATGGTATTCAACCCATATGTTATGACTGCAGTTGCATTCTTGAAGGACATAGTACAGTTTTGTAGATGTCCGATAGATATGCAACTGCAGTCGGATTTTCCCTCCCTCCATACCCCTCTATGCCTTGGGTCCACTCCTATCCCTGTTTCTCTTAGCTGGGGATATCTGTTATGGTGTATCTGTTTATTGCTTATTTATTTGTCTGGAATCCTGTTTTTGTCTTCCAATTTGATTACAGCCTTCCTTGGAGGATGGGCACCTGGCATCTGGGGCAAGAAACACTGAAGAAAATGGCGTCGGCTGATGCTTATGTACTCCAGCTGCTCTGACGTCAGAGAGAAATGCGACATCAGCCGACGTCGGACCCAGACTTTGGAATCCGGCCGACCGAGGGCTGCCTGAGGCAGGACAACCCATATGTTATGACTGCAGTTGCATATCTATCGGACATCTACATTTATGGTAGGTACAAAACTGTACTTTTTGGAAGTGGCTAAGAATTTGATGCTGTCACACACAGACCAGATTTTTTTCTGTGTACCAGTTTTTCAAAAATGTTTGCTTCTGAAGTTTGATTAGAAGTCCATCTGTAATATTTGGGACAAGATGGATTTGTGACTTTGGTAAAGAGGTGTTATTCATGAAGGCACTGAACTAGCATATCTACAAATTTTCACTGTGACTTGCTGGACAAGGCATCTGGGACACTCATCTTTTCTGGGCTCTGAGGTTAACCAGCTTTGAAAGTACATGTGGCCATAATTTCTATTCATGCCATTGATGGTGCAGGTTGCTTATGGTATCAAACATTAAACAAGGAGAGCAATGGTTTTAAAACAAATCTCACAAGTTCTCAGCAAGTCTGACAGACATCACAAGGTGCCAGCTGCCCCTCAATGAGGCTTGCATCTGTCCTCCAGTTTGGCAAAGGTTGAGTAGATCCTTATAGGTGAAGCCCCAGCAGTGATACTGGATGGGGTCATAGGAGTGTCTGCCTTCATCTGTGACCTTGTCAAGCAGTTGGGAGTTCACCAGCTACTGCCTCACGCTGAGTGGTCTGTTACATCCCCCAATGCATGCTTAGTGATAGCACTGTGGATGCTTGACTGTTCTTCCCGTACCATGCCCAAGCTTAGCACAGTTTGATGAAGTTGAGAGGGTTCATTTTGATCTCCCATGCCAGAGCTCATAGGACAGGTTGACACTGTACATTCAAAAGTTTGAAATCTATCTTCACATGTGAGGGAGTACACACATTGATAACAACAGTTAATGCCAGCAACAAACCTTCAAAAGCTTCTCCAGTTCTCATAGTGCCTTCACCAGGCATGTCCATGAGTGTGTCTGCCCCAGAACCTCATATGCACTGGCTGAGTATGAACCTACCCACTCTAGAGCTAGAATTTGGAACTGTCTGATGGGTAATTAGACCTTTCTTTCTTATAGCCCCACCCGAAGAAACCCTCAGGCTGAAGAAGTCCTGTTATGAACTGGCTGTGTCCCCCTTTTTCTTTAACTGAGAACTGTATCTGAAGAAAGAGGCAGAACCTTGGGTCTTGGAAGCATTGCTCAGGGGTGCCATTTCTGCAGCCTGAAAAAAATCCAGATACTGCTGTGCAGCTTTCACAAATGTGGGCACCATCAACAAGTCTCTAGCTGAGAGTGATGTGGTCTGTGGTTAACTCGTGCTTGATCTCTGTGATGCAGCATAGGTCACAGAAAACACTGCACTTTTGCACATCACTTTCTGGTAGGAAGTCAGAGATATTGAGATAATACATGCAATTTCCCTGCTTTTGTTGAGGTTTGGGTCTCTTAACTTTCATGTCACTTGTCTGTGTGCTAGTCCTCCCCTAGCAGATCGTGTTTCAGAAAAGCTTCATTCTTGATTCAGGGTTCAGGAAGAGCTGGTCCAGATCCTCTACCATAGCTTTTACAGTGGACTTTAATGTGGCTTGCTGTAGTTTTGACTTTGCTGATGCTGTAACTGAGCACTCAGCTCTGAAATCAGCCACCAGAGGATGGCATGGTTGTGGTTATTAAGTATGACATTAGACGGGTCATTTTGGATGCCTCCTTCTGGGAAGATATCCTCTTTGGACATATCTCCCAGGATGTAGTGGAGAAAGTCAGAGTAGGGCAAATGTTCTGACCATAGTGGCCTGCAAGGTCTATTTCTGTCCCTTTCTGCTTTTTTAGGCCAGTTCAAGGTTTAAGAAAGAGCCATGCAGATTGAGGAGGGCCTCCATGTGCTGTGCACTGCTGTTGCAACTGTGTCTACCATGAGTGTACTCTTGAATACAGTACATGTGGAGGGTTTTCTGGAGTTTACTGATGCTTGGAAAGCCCCCACAAAGGACTAGTGGGGTTTTAACTTAGCACAGGTGGTCATGACTTACAGCTCCTATTTCTTTCTCAGAATAATGTTTGCTGAGAGATCAGGATACATCTGCAGGTCTTGGGACAAGCTCAGACTCTTCCTGTTAGTGTATGTAAAGATTGTTCTTTGGCATTGGGCTGTAGAGCTTACTCCTACCTCTCTTGAGTTGTGATGTGTTTGAGTGGCTTTTGTCCTGTCTTGGATTTACAACTTCATTTTCAGCATATTTGTATATCAAGTTCTGGATGGCAATTCCAGGGGGGGGGGTATTCCACAGGGTATCTGGATGGGGTTGCTTGGGCACAGTCAGTTCTAGTGTAGTTTAGATCCAATTTAATTGGAAAAAAAATTGATATCCAGTTTAGTCATATATTGTCATTGTACTTTTCTAAGAGCACAAACTTTGGGGAATATGTGCTTTTCTCCTTACCACCAAGACTGAGCAATCTCTGTGTTGTTGTGGATACGAGTGGCCAGTGTGTGGGTTCATACCACTCAATCTCTTAGCTAAAGAAGTCTGGACAAAGCTAAAAGTAATTGGGGGGGACAAATGTCCCAAAATAGGGACAAATTATGAATATTGCTTACATAAACATAGAAAGGTGTTACAATAAGAAGGTTTGTGTTAGCATGCATTTTCTGAAGGATATTAAGGCTGAAAATTAAATGGCTATCATTATGTAGTCAGTTCAGTCCTCACTGATTTGCCAGAAAGTCACAAGTTTTATGGGCAACAGACCAAAAATATACGAGTCAAAATTCTGGACATTGTGCGAAAATCTGGACAGTTGAGAGCTATGGCGGGGGTGCTTTCATATGTATTCAGAGTAAAAGCATTGTGAGGCGTCCATTTTTATGGGGAGATGATATGGTCCTCTGTGTATTCCTTCAGTTGAAAACCATGACTCCATATTGCTTTGCACGAGGGATGCCTTCTTGTACATTAGTATGTGGGGCCTAAACATGGGGTTCCTTCAGTTGGTGGGGTGGGTACCATTTTCATCAAAATGTGTCAGTGTTTGTTTTCTTTTGTACTCCAGAGAGTCATTGTGGCATAGGTCATATAGGACAACAACCTACATGTGTTTCCTTACTGTATTTCTGGCTTGTGCTGTATCTGCTGGACTCTGGTTTCCTTTGGCACTTTGTCTGAAACATGCAGTGCCAGAGCTTTCACCTTTTGATGCTTCAGCCCTTCGAAGTTTTATGGTATCGATTGAGATTCTTCCAGTCACTATTCTGAGAATGACTTGTGATAACATACATGCTGACTGTATCCTGTAGTCTGTGAGGTAGTCATCCACAGAGTGTACTTATTACTTGACTTGTGATAACATACATGCTGACTGTATTCTGTAGTCTGTGAGGTAGTCGTCCACAGAGTGTACTTATTACTTTACTGGTGTATCTTTTATGGTAGATATTATTTAAAATAGTTGACTTTTTTGAGAATGTAACTCAATAAAACAATCCACTGAACACTTCGAATAACAAATGACCAAGAACCAAGTCCACTGCTCGAGCAGGGCAGTACGACAACCAACCGATGTTCCACAATTCCCAAAAAAGAGGGAAGAAAAAATCCACGATCCAGCAAATTGTAGAAACCAGTTTATTACCATAAACACACAATTCCAGCAATGGTCAGGTTTAGCGCTTTCATCTGACTGTAAACAGACTTCATCAGAACCATTAATTGCTAATTGATTAACCCTTATAAAGGCATTTTGGCACCAAATTTTTTTTTAAAAAATATATAATATAATATAAACCTCATTATTAAAAGTTAACTATTTGAAATCATACCTTTTAACAAGTTGGTTAAATATGCAAATAATTTTATAAATGCCAGAAAACATGAAATAAAATGAAATAACCCTATGAAAAAGTATGTGAATGTATAAATATGAAAGGATGAATAAATATATAAATATATAAAAATAAATATATAAATATAAATATAAAATAGATAAATAGATCCCTTCAAAAAATGATGTGGGAATTCCCACCCAAAAATCATCCACGGTCTAATAACAGAACAGGCTTTATACTGATACTGTCATTGAGACCGGGAAAGGAGGTGGCATCATAAAAAATCTGCCATTCACTTTCCTTGTATGCCAGGAATGTCTTCCAATTACCACCATAAGCTGAAATATCCACTTGGTCTACTATAGAAAATTTAAATACATGGTCTTCACCTTTTTCCAACACGTGTTTACTCAATGCATTTTTAGTGTCTTTCTTCTTGATCCTATATAAATGTTCGTATATACGTGTTTTCAATTTTCTTTCTGTCTTGCCTATGTAATAGGCAGGACAGAGTACACAAGTGGCAAGATAAAGAACTCTTTGGGTGTTACAATTCCCTTTTATACAATAACACACAGTATTCAAAAAATTGTGTAATTTGATAATCTTATTCTCATTAATGTGCTTGCATTGACTGCAAGTACCACATTTATTAGTTCCACTCTTGTTCTGTAAAGGTTTGATTTTCGAACTACTCTCTAACATCTTTTTTAAATTAAATGTAGTTTTACAAACACTAAAAGGTTGACTGCCTAAAAATGAACTAATATTTTCCGAAGTATTTATTAACTCCCAATGTCTGTTCAAAATCTCCTTTACTAAATTTGTGTATGGATTGAACATAATAATACAAACTGTCCTGCTGATTCCTCCACTCATCTTTGTGTTGTTCAAAACATTCTTCCCTAATATAGGTGTATATCTACTGCCCCAACTACTTTTAACATACCCTGCCACTTTATCTAACATCACTTTTGGATAACCTCTAGTCATAAACATTTGATAAATCCCATCAATTTCGTTCTCCATAATGTCCGGACATTCTTGCTGCACGAATACATTGCCCTTTAAACACATTCCTAAAGATGTGATGTGGGTGGCAGCTACTGTATTCGATGTAATCGTTTGAGAAAGTAGATTTCCTAAAAATTTTAGAAACAAAACCTTCAGAGGTGTTACTAATGAAGGTATCCAGATAGGAAATACCAGTTTTCTCAAACTTGAACGTAAATTTAAGGAAATCAGTACTATTGTTTAGATAAGTGACAAATCTGTATATGTCCTCGATTGGCCCCTTCCAAATGATAAACAAATCGTCCAGATATCGAGAATAAGATTTATAAAATATTCACTGGGAAAAACATACTGGTTCTCCCACTCAAGCATAACCAAATTGGCAAAAATGGGGGCACAAGAAGCCCCCATTGCTACCCCTCTGGTCTGCCTGAAATGTTCGCCTTGAAGTTGAATGTAATTAATTATGTTCAAGTACTAACCCCATCATGTCCAAAATTAAACAAATCCGATCCCAACTGAGTCCGGAATATTTTTTGAGACTGTTACCAAAAAATTATATTCCGGTAGAACTGGGAATACAAGAAAACAAATCTTGAACATCAATAGTCAAAAAAGTGAGTTCTTCTACCCATACATCAGGAGTTAGTCTGCTTAAAAATTCCCATGAATCTTTAATTAAGTGAGGGACATTACTGTACACATGTTTGGTCCATTGGTCGATTGTGACCCCTATATTGTAGGTTTTGGAATAAGAACCTGAAATGATCGGTCTAAAGGGGGGGGTTTCCAAGGATTTATGTATTTTGGGAATCCCAAAAATATTAGCCATCCTTGGAAATTCTGTAATTAAGAAGTTGTAAACTTCATTGGTAATACGGTTATCCAATAAGTATTCTTCAATTGCCAAATCAATCCTACGATAACCAATGTTAATTTGGTTCAAAGAAACCTCTTCATAGTTCCCAGATTTAAACAAAATATCATGAATAACTCTGTTGTAATTTACTGTGTCAAAAATAACCAAACCCCCTCCCTTATCTGGTTTCATTATCCTAATGTTTTTGTTAGTCACAATCTCTTTCAAGCAACTCCTCTCTCCTTTTGTCAGGTTGTCTTCAAAAGGTGGAATTAAACAAGAATTTGTACGTATATTATTGTACAGTCTATAAATGTCCTTACATACCATTTTTTCATAAAGGGCCACTTGGGGATGAGATATGGGTATGTATGCACTCTTCCTACATAACCTGTTATAGTTGTGCTGACAATTGTTGGTACTTTCCTGGTTATCCCTAAATTGTAAAGCCAAATTTACTCTGCGGCAATACATTTTAACTTCTTTAACCGCATCTACTAAATTGAATTTGGCTGTAGGAATGAACTTCATTCCCTTACTAAAAAGGGTAAAAAATTCATGTGAAATATACAGTTCAGAAAAATTGTACACCTTGAATCCAGCAAAAGTAAGAACAGATGGAGCCGGAACACCTCTTGTGTTCACATTGTTGATAGTGAAAATATCTTTTGCATTGAACATAACATTAACTGAATTCAAATCAAGAGAAGAAGTTAAAACCGACTTACTAATAGCCCTCTCCTTAGTCTCTACTATCTCTTTCTGTATTGTTTGGGTGCAGGGTAAAATCTCCCTCCCTGAAAATTTGTATTGTCGTCAAATCTATCATTCCTATTAACCCTACCCCTACCTATATTGTAATCAATCTCATGCTTACTATCCTTCACTATTTTGGTTTGTGGCCAAACATAGGCTCTTTGCATCTTGTAAAGCTCTAAGTCCCTTTCTAACTTATTGAGCTTCCTATTGTATACACCTGTTGCTTTGTTATTAGCAACCTGAAATTGTTTGTAATACAAATCCTGCCACATTTCAAAATTACTGGCATGCACAATTTCCTCATTCAATAATTCTACTTCATTCAATAACATGATAATTTTCTCGTCATTAAATTTCATAAGTGTTTTGATATAATTAAAACCAAAATCATCAAACATGTGATTGAATTCCTGAATGACTTTATCAGTATAAGATATACCTAATGGTAATTTAAAAAATCGCAACCCTTTGGGCACAATTTCCAACTTTTAACATTTCTCCAAATATGCGTTGTCAATTTTATACTTTTTAAACTAAAAAATTTTTTACCCATTGAAAAAAATTTTTCTTTAATAGGCTCAAAATTACCACTAGACAACTTCCTACTACGCATATTTCTTTGTTCACCGTCAGAGGAAAAATCCAAGTCATCACTCAAAAAATTACTTAAAACATCATTCATATTTAAAAAGTTACTTTTATTCACATCCCCAAGGGAGCGCCCTTGGTTGTGATGGGATTTAAACTTAGTCCAAGGGCTAGAAACAATGTCTCTTTGAACAGTACCTTTTCTACGCTCGCCACCCTGTGGCAGAATAAGTCTTTACCAATTCCTTTTGCTTAGATCTAGCCCCCAACCGATGTGTCTCTTCGTTATTATGAAAAAAACTGAAATCAAAGGTAAACTCGCCCGCTTGCGAGCGATTGATGTCCACTTCCCTTGTATCCACATTTAAGTCCACATTAGGTGTTCCCGTTGATTTGGCGACTATTTGCCCATTCGGTATGTCCTCGTCACTCCCTGCATTACCAGATGCTAAAGACTGTAGAGGTAACGACTCAAGCGGCACTGGACGAAGTCCTAGATCCGTTGGAGCCCCTTGTTGGATGGCTTCCGACAGCCTCCCCACGAGCTCTAGCAGTTTACGGACGTCGCTTTGAAGCGACGTTACCTCTGCACGTAAAGTGGTATAGTCTTCCCTGATCAATGAAGCAGACGGAGACCCGGTACCAGCCATCAAGGTAACTCAATAAAACAATCCACTAAACACTTCAAATAACAAATGACCAAGAACCAAGTCCACTGCTCGAGCAGGGCAGTACGACAACCAACCGATGTTCCAAAATTCCCAAAAAAGGGGGAAGAAAAAATCCACGATCCAGCAAATTGTAGAAACCAGTTTATTACCATAAACACACAATTCCAGCAATGGTCAGGTTTAGCGCTTTCATCTGACTGTAAACAGACTTCATCAGAACCATTAATTGCTAATTGATTAACCCTTATAAAGGCATTTTGGCGCCAAAAAAATTTTTAAAAAATATTTTTTAAAAAATATATAATGTAATATAAACCTCATTATTAAAAGTTAACTATTTGAAATCATACCTTTTAACAAGTTGGTTAAATATGCAAATAATTTTATAAATGCCAGAAAACATGAAATAAAATGAAATAACCCTATGAAAAAGTATGTGAATGTATAAATATGAAAGGATGAATAAATATATAAAAATAAATATATAAATATAAAATAGATAAATAGATGCCTTCAAAAAAATGATGTGGGAATTCCGGCTCCATCTGTTCTTACTTTTGCTGGATTCAAGGTGTACAATTTTTCTGAACTGTATATTTCACATGAATTTTTTACCCTTTTTAGTAAGGGAATGAAGTTCATTCCTACAGCCAAATTCAATTTAGTAGATGCGGTTAAAGAAGTTAAAATGTATTGCCGCAGAGTAAATTTGGCTTTACAATTTAGGGATAACCAGGAAAGTACCAACAATTGTCAGCACAACTATAACAGGTTATGTAGGAAGAGTGCATACATACCCATATCTCATCCCCAAGTGGCCCTTTATGAAAAAATGGTATGTAAGGACATTTATAGACTGTACAATAATATACGTACAAATTCTTGTTTAATTCCACCTTTTGAAGACAACTTGACAAAAGGAGAGAGGAGTTGCTTGAAAGAGATTGTGACTAACAAAAACATTAGGATAATGAAACCAGATAAGGGAGGGGGTTTGGTTATTTTTGACACAGTAAATTACAACAGAGTTATTCATGATATTTTGTTTAAATCTGGGAACTATGAAGAGGTTTCTTTGAACCAAATTAACATTGGTTATCGTAGGATTGATTTGGCAATTGAAGAATACTTATTGGATAACAGTATTACGTTTACAACTTCTTAAGAACAGAATTTCCAAGGATGGCTAATATTTTTGGGATTCCCAAAATACATAAATCCTTGGAAAATCCCCCCTTTAGACCGATCATTTCAGGTTCTTATTCCAAAACCTACAATATAGGGGTCACAATCGACCAATGGACCAAACATGTGTACAGTAATGTCCCTCACTTAATTAAAGATTCATGGGAATTTTTAAGCAGACTAACTCCTGATGTATGGGTAGAAGAACTCACTTTTTTGACTATTGATGTTCAAGATTTGTTTTCTTGTATTCCCAGTTCTACCGGAATATAATTTTTTGGTAACAGTCTCAAAAAATATTCCGGACTCAGTTGGGATCGGATTTGTTTAATTTTGGACATGATGGGGTTAGTACTTGAACATAATTACATTCAATTTCAAGGCAAACATTTCAGGCAGACCAGAGGGGTAGCAATGGGGGCTTCTTGTGCCCCCATTTTTACCAATTTGGTTATGCTTGAGTGGGAGAACCAGTATGTTTTTCCCAGTGAATTTTTAAAAACATCTCATTGCATTCTCGATATCTGGACGATTTGTTTATCATTTGGAAGGGGCCAATCGAGGACATATATAGATTTGTCACTTATCTAAACAATAGTACTGATTTCCTTAAATTTACGTTCAAGTTTGAGAAAACTGGTATTTCCTATCTGGATACCTTCATTAGTAACACCTCTGAAGGTTTTGTTTCTAAAATTTTTAGGAAATCTACTTTCTCAAATGATTACATCGAATACAGTAGCTGCCACCCACATCACATCTTTAGGAATGTGTTTAAAGGGCAATGTATTCATGCAGCAAGAATGTCCGGACATTATGGAGAACGAAATTGATGGGATTTATCAAATGTTTATGACTAGAGGTTATCCAAAAGTGATGTTAGATAAAGTGGCAGGGTATGTTAAAAGTAGTTGGGGCAGTAGATATACACCTATATTAGGGAAGAATTTTGTGAACAACAAAAAGATGAGTGGAGGAATCAGCAGGACAGTTTGTATTATTATGTTCAATCCATACACAAATTTAGTAAAGGAGATTTTGAACAGACATTGGGAGTTAATAAATACTTCGGAAAATATTAGTTCATTTTTAGGCAGTCAACCTTTTAGTGTTTGTAAAACTACATTTAATTTAAAAAAGATGTTAGAGAGTAGTTCGAAAATCAAACCTTTACAGAACAAGAGTGGAACTTATAAATGTGGTACTTGCAGTCAATGCAAGCACATTAATGAGAATAAGATTATCAAATTACACAATGTTTTGAATACTGTGTGTTATTGTATAAAAGGGAATTGTAACACCCAAAGAGTTATTTATCTTGCCACTTGTGTACTCTGTCCTGCCTATTACATAGGCAAGACAGAAAGAAAATTGAAAACACGTATATACGAACATTTATATAGGATCAAGAAGAAAGACACTAAAAATGCATTGAGTAAACACATGTTGGAAAAAGGTGAAGACCATGTATTTAAATTTTCTATAGTAGACCAAGTGGATATTTCAGCTTATGGTGGTAATTGGAAGACATTCCTGGCATACAAGGAAAGTGAATGGCAGATTTTTTGTGATGCCACCTCCTTTCCTGGTCTCAATGACAGTATCAGTATAAAGCCTTTTCAGTTATTAGACCGTGGATGATTTTTGGGTGGGAATTCCCACATCATTTTTTGAAGGGATCTATTTATCTATTTTATATTAATATATTTATTTTTATATATTTATATATTTATTCATACTTTCATATTTATACGTTCACATACTTTTTCATAGGATTATTTCATTTTATTTCATGTTTTCTGGCATTTATAAAATTATTTGCATATTTAACCAACTTGTTAAAAGGTATGATTTCAAATAGTTAACTTTTAATAATGAGGTTTATATTATATTATATATTTTTTAAAAAATATTTTTTAAAAAAATTTTTGGCGCCAAAATGCCTTTATAAGGGTTAATCAATTAGCAATTAATGATTCTGATGAAGTCTGTTTACAGTCAGATGAAAGCGCTAAACCTGACCATTGCTGGAATTGTGTGTTTATGGTAATAAACTGGTTTCTACAATTTGCTGGATCGTGGATTTTTTCTTCCCCCTTTTTTTGGGAATTGTGGAACATCGGTTGGCTGTCATATTGCCCTGCTCGAGCAGTGGACTTGGTTCTTGGTCATTTGTTATTCGAAGTGTTTTTTGAGAATGTGGCAGATTCCAAGCGATTACAAGTTTTAATCTGCATTGGACGCAAGTTCATTTTGGTTAATAAGTCATTCCTTTTGCACAGTGCTTCTTCAACTGCCCAGACACTCCTGCTATGATGCTTGCAGTACTAAGAGTACCCTCATTCAGTGGCATGCAATACTAAGAGTACCCTCATTCAGTGGCACGCGATACTAAGAGTACCCTCATTCAGTGGCACTTTGAAGATGGAGTCCAATGTAGGATTTAGGCATCTGAAAATGTTTAGGGGGACTTGAAGTTATGCACACGCAGCCAGTGTTTAAAGTTGTTGTTTTGTTATTTGCGTCATTGCTATGGAAGTAAGAGACCATTGGACAGATATAAGGCTTGAATTTGGGGAATTTTTGCCCATTTGACATGCTATCTTTGTTTTATTTTGCTTATTTTAGTGGTTCTCGGAAAGTGGTGGTGAGGAATTTTATTTTCTTGTGTTGTTTCTTATTGTGTAGATTTGTATACTGACATAATTCCCTTAGTGTTTAAAATGCTAATGATGCAGAAAGAGCATTATTGGATAGATATTTCGACTTGAAGGTGCTTGGCTAAAAATTAGCTAAACTCCTATTTTTATGTTTAAAATTCCTTAGTGAATGTTTTGACTAAAAATGAAAACAAATGAAACACCAAAACTCTCAAATGATTGACTCTGCACCTTATTGGAAACTATGCACTTTCTTCCCAAAATAAATTTACTGGGAATTAAAGTTAAAAAACACACTACCAACATTGGCAGTAAGTAGTCTAATACATCGCCATAAAGAGTCATGTGATATACATGAATTATGATGTATGCAAACCACTTAAAGCATTTAAATACATATCTCTTAAAAATGATTTACATCACACAAATAGCTAATGCTGGCAGTGTGTGCTTTTAACTTTGAGAAAGTCCTGTGAATTTGTTTTGTGATGAAAGCGCTCAAGGCTCTAATAAAGTGCAGAGTAAATCATTTGGGAGTTTTGGTGTGGTGTTTGTATTTCATTTTTGTTTTTTAACATTCTGATTGTGTATGTGGTTCAGCTAAAGTTCTCCTTTAATGTAGCATCACAAGCACTTGTTAACCTAAGGAAAGTCCCCCTCCCCACCTTAATTTTATTGACTACAAGTCAGTTAAGTAAGTGTTTTTTTTTTTTAATGTGCAGAAGCTCAGATTTTCTTGGCGCAACATACTGAATTACTAGTACCACATCATAAAGCCTTCCACATTTTAACATTTGCTTTGTTTCCTCATTGCAGCTGATGTAAGGTGTTAAAATATGCAAATAGCAAGGTTTTAGTAGGAACCGAGGTTGGTGTGGGGTAGGTCTTCCCCCTGCCAAAAAGGCTATTTTTGTTTTGCTTTCAGGAATCTATATTTTCCATTTTGTGATACTTGGTGTTTCCTGATTTAGGCACCCTAACCTCATTGTTGTTGACTTGAAACAATGTATGTTTATAAAGGAAGCATCAGACATTTTAACATGTGAGTTTAATTAATGTCCCTTCAGAAGTTCAGATAACAGTCTAGCCTCTGAGGCATTGGAAAATAAAAGCCATTGGAGTAATTTTTTTAACGTTTAAATGTATTGAAGAAGTCCATGTAATAAAGTACATGTTTTAGTTAGCATTTTAAGGATACATAATCCGTCTTTAATTTTAAAGCTTTGAGCAATGAGGTAATCTGATAGTTTGCCTTGCCATGTTTCTTTTACTGTCAGCTAACTGGCTCACAGAACTGAGAACTAGGAAGCTTCTGTGTCCTTGCAGA